>NC_009313.2:241770-271325 GCF_000002845.2 Leishmania braziliensis MHOM/BR/75/M2904 | reverse complement strand
TCCCCAGTAATGCCTCAGACAAGAAATCCTCACTTGTCCCCTCCCCTCCCCTACCCCCGCACCCCCTCTCTCCCGGCTCCACCACACCCCCTATCGTGCGGCATCCTAAACGTCAGCGATATAACGCAGCGCACTCACGCACAGGCACATGCAGAGTGATTCACACATAGGCAAACACAACGTGAGGAGGGGGAGGACACACAACACAGAGAGACAGACACTCCTCAGGACAAAGCGAAGAAACTCAAAAAAAAAAAGAGCTCAGTGCACCTAAGAAGACAAGAGCAAAGAGAAGAAATAAAAACGTCGACAGACAGATTGAAGCCAACCAGTATATATACACCTCAGCCCCTCCTCCCTCACAGCCAGCAAAACACACACACACAGCGGGAGAACGCACCAACTGAAAAGAGAGGGAGATGGTGATGATGAATACGAATAAAAGAAGGAAACCAACATACATCGCCAACCACGAGGCTCGTGCGTTCCACAGAGGAGAAAGAGAGGAGGAGGAGGAGGAGGAGGAAGGGTGTACTCTAATCGCGGCAAACACAAAAACACCAAGAGCAACAACAGCAAAAAAAAAACACACTGACGTGGCAGCATCTACAAGCACACGATAACCCCACAGTCTTCTCGTGAGTAGAGGCGTCTTTTCACACGCTAAACAGTAAGATACAGAGAGAGAGAGAGAGAGAGACACCATGCAAGAAATATATTCATACCTCCCACATGTCCGCTCTCCGCCACACAACACACGAGTGGATCCCCACCCCGCCCACGGCCTGCCACAGGCCCACCGCGTCGTGCAACGCCGCCGCAGACACGCGCGTAGCAGCAGGGCACCGGCTCAGCCATCTGAGCACAGCACCCGCCCCAAACCCCCCCCACCCCCACACACACACACCGCAGACAGCCCCACAGCAGCCCTGTCGCGCCGGCCGCCACCCGCCACGCCCCCCCCAGCGCGGCCCAGGCCCCCCGCACCAGCAGGCAGCGAGAGCCGGGTGCAGCACGCCCGAGTCATGCAGACACCCTGCGCACCACACGGATGGCACCAACGCCCGCAGTGCCGCCCAGAGCCTGTCACCGCCAGAGGTGGTCTGGCATTGGCAGGGGTAAAGTGGGGCTGCTGGGCCCTCCTCACACAGAGGGCGCGGGGGTATACTGGGCCCTGGGATACACCAAGCACAGGGAGGGGAGGGGGGTCCTGCCCCGCCATCAGGGGGGAGGGCAAAGGAAGCAGAGAGAGCACAAAGGAGAAAAGGATGGAAAAAGGACAGCTCGAGTGGAGTCAGAGACACGCCACACCAGCGAGACTCCCAAACACGCTGGCACACAAACTCGCACACAGGTCCCTTCTCCACCCACCCAGAGAAAGAGAGAGACCAAGGTTAAGAAGAACCCCCTTCGGCAGAGTGATGGCTTAGGAGAGCATTGATGTGCCTGCCGCAGTGTGTCTGTGGGGATGGACGAATGGCTGTGTAAACACAAGGGTGGAATTGGGTCAGATGAGAGAGGCACGGTGAACGAGGCAGCGGCCGTTGTTAGTGTGGCAACGGACTTTAGTACATGAACAGGAACACTCCTCCGCCACTGTTGTTCGTTGTGGAAGGGGGGAAAGAGGTGTCGTTGGCTCTTCTCTCCCTCTCCTCCTTACTCCGTTGCGTTCAAGGATTCACTGTCGTGTCTCTCTCGTTTCCTCTGGAAGAGACGCGCGGGGGCAGAGCCTGTGGAGCGCACATGCAAACACGAGACAGAGAGTGAACGCAATGGAGCGAGAAAAGGGCGGGAGAAAGGGGGAGGGAGCGAGGAGGGCACCTCAGTGCTGATAAGCCAACGCAACGCAGACACACACGGGGGACTAAAGGGGTGCCACGGGTACGAGCGAGAGAGAAAGTGGGAGAGAGAGAGAGAGGGAGGGGGGAGGAGGAGAGAAGACGACGACACAGATGCGGAAGGATACCAATAAGAAGAGAGATGAGCAAAAAGGAGGAGAAGAGAAAAAAAAAGTTAAAACTCCTCCGAGAGAAATTCGCCAGTACTTCTCTAGCAGCCCTCGCGCAACTCGCACGAGCACACGTATTCAGGCGGCACTTACACGAAGGGGGGAGGGAGGGAAAGAGTGAGGCCTGCAAAAGTCACGCAACAACCAAAGAGAAAGAGAGACGTCACCGTATGAAATGCCACGGGGTAAATAACGAGAACGCCGCCGACGACGACAGCCAACTCACTACAGAAACAACATGAGAGAGAGAGAGAGACGCACACACGCACACAGACACACAGAGAGAGACAAAGAGAGAGAGAGAGAGAGGGGGGGGGGGGGCTCCAACGCGAAAACGAGAAGAGAGAAAAGGAAACAACAGCGATGACAGCAACGGCGCCGCAGCCGAACGCGCACAAAGCCAAGGAGAAAAACGTCGCCAAAAAGAACGAAATACAAAAAGGAAACCCCAAAACCAAACAGCGAATCACTAGCACGTAAAGGGACAACCTGACGACGACAGCACCAGCAGGAGAGAGGAGGAGGGGGAGGCTCGTGCTGACGGGCACACTCCCTCTCTTCTTCTCAGGTTTATTGGGAGGAAGGTTTGGTGGAGAGGGAGGGAGGAGGGAAGGGGGTTAGTCGTGGTGGTGGCTACAAAACCCACCTTAGCTATCGCCTTCGCTGGCTTCTTTGATAAAGAGAGACAAGAATGAAAAGGATAGCGGGAGGAGAGGGAGAGGGGGGAACGATAAAGCTGCGGGGATCACTCGCCATCGACTCTCTCCACTCCTGTCTTTTCTTTTCTCCCTCCTTTGCTTACCACGTCGCCGCCCCTTCGCATTGTCATTTTGTTCTCTTTCATTGGTTAGCCTCCCTCCCCCCCCCCAGCCACACCCACCACCACTACTGCCCAGGGCACGCCTGAACACTGACAGGGGGAACACAAACGCCACACAAGCACATGCACAACGACAGGTAAGAAAACAAAAAGAAAAAGGGAAGAGAACGGCATCCAAACTGTCAACCAACCATCGGCAAGGCCACGCACGCACGCAGCTGTTCCCGCGCGCACCGGCAAACGCGCATGCACCCATGCTCACCACCGTTCGAATGAATCGAAGGAAATGGAAGAGAGGGGGGGAAGGGGCACCAAAAATTCAAGGAAAAAAGGCAGCATCGGTCACATCAGACAACGGGGTAGAGAACGATAAACGAAGGAAAAGACAGGAGGGAGAGAGCGAGAGAGACCTCGTACACAGACAAACCAACTCCGATACACAGACACACACACACACAGAGAAAGAGAGAAAGGGGGAGGGGGAAAGACACCAAAACCGCTGACGACACCGAAACAAAAGGAAAAGTGACAGACTCCGGAGAGAAACGCAAAAAGAAAAAAGGGAGAGGGGGGCTCTCTGTCTACCACCATCACAGCACCCCCACCCCCACCCACACACCCACCCTCACGCACACACAGGCAAGCACACAGGCAAATACACTTCGCTGAAGCCAAAGCGAAAAGGTTTTCGTTTTTTGTTGCTGTTGCGCGAGGAGAGGGCGCAACGATGATTTGAGCTTGCGGGAAGGAGTACAGTTCGGCAGTAGTGGTGGCAGTGCCTGTGATTGCATTTGCTGCTGCCGCTAACACTACACTGCTGCTCACCAGCATTCTTGCGCGGACACTCCCTCCTCTCCTCTCCTCTCGTTTGTCGCCGCTGGTGAGAAGAGGGAGAAAGAAGGGTGGGGGTGGGGGGCGAAGAAAACGTGCACATCCGGAGAGTTGAACGACTCAGAGAGCGAGAGAAACATGGGGAAAAGATGGAAGAGATGAAGGAGTACGCAGCTGAGAGGGGGAGGGAGGAAGGTGTAGGAGGGAGAAAGAGACTTGGAAAACGAAGCCAACAGAGAACGCAATACACACACACACACACACACACACACGCACGGGCCTCAGATATTGTCTTTGGGCGGGAGAGGGTAAAGAAAAGACGGGAGAGAGGGAGAGCAGAATGGTGTACTCGACAAGGAACAGCATCAGCGAAGACGTATTACCTCACCCCACCTCAGACCGAATTCACACGTCCACGTACAAGCATATGCACACGCGCTTGCAGCTAAGCCCCATGGCGAGATCTAAAGCCAGTCCGGCAAAGCAAACAAGATGGGGAGAGAAACAATCGTAACAGCAGCAGCAGACTTGATGGGGAGAAAGAGCACAGAGGAAAGAGAGAGAAGAGGATGAGGCGTGCTAACGTCCCCCCTCCTCGCCCAGCTGTCACTCCGCTTCCTCCCCCCCTCTTGCCTCCTCCTCTGACGGCCCGCGTTCTCCCTCTCTTCTCTCATATCCCCAGGTAATGTGAGAAAGAAAAGCCCCTCAATTGAGGTCTCTCCAATCCCATTTCCTTTTACGTCCCTCCCCCCCTCTCTCTACTCAAATTGGAAGTAGCCATGCACGTCCTCCGGGGCCGGCCCGTCGAGGTGCAGCTCCCACTTCTCATGCAGCAGGTTGAGCGCGTTCGCTACCACGTCCGTCTCGACGAGCTCCGGCGAGCTCACAATGCTCGGGTCGCGCAGGATGTACACGTTGAGCAGGTAGAGTGCGTGGAAGGTAAACTCCATGACGCGGCGCAGCTGGGTCTGGATGTTCGGGATTGCCTTGAACTTCGTCTCAAGCAAGTGGCAGCGCTCCTCCGGCGTTTGGCAATTCGCCTCGTAGTCAGGCGGGAAGACGAGGACGTAGTGCAGTAGTAGGCCGCCGAGTGAACTGGGCACGTCGCCGAAAGGGAGCAGCGGCGCCATGCTGTCGTAGTCCTCCAGCGAGCAGTCACTAAATCCGGAGAGAAACAGCGCGGCGGCGATGGCCTCCGTTAACACTCGCAAGCTGCGGTTCATAACACGTGACATGACGGTGAAGGCACACAGCTGGCGGCTGTACACCGGAGCCCACTCGAACGCCGACTCCTCGTCCGCCTTCTCCTGATACGGCACCGACACAAGGCAAGCAATGCGCGTCGCCAGCAGCACCTCCGGTGGGTCGACCAGCGCGCCGTCCTCGTCGTGCTGTAGCTCGATGGTATCAGCGAAAGTGAAGGCGATGGAGTTGATAGTGCTGACACGTACAAGCTCGGTGAAACGCACCAGCGCGCACTGGAACTCCTGTGGGCAGCGCTCGAGGGAGATGCTAAGGTAAGCTGTGAAGAAGACGCGCTGCTCGGCCATGTTCGGGTCTGAGGGGCTTTCGGGGAGGTCGTCCTTGCCGCCGTCCAAGCCGTTGCTCTGGTCCTCGGGGGCGGACTGGCCCTGCACCATCGCCTGCACCGGCTCCGACACCAACTCGGCGCCATCCATCGGATCTGCGGAGTGGGAAAAGTAGCCGACAAAGTCAAACGTCTTGAGCAAAATGGCGAAGAAGGTCTCTTTTTTACCATGGTATAAGATCGGCGCATCACGAGGGGACGCGTTAGGCGGCGTCTGCGGCGCCGGGATGCACATCACCGACGACTTGAGCGACAACACCATGGACATGTCGATGTTCTCCAGCTGATCATCCGGCACGCTGGCAAGCTCCGGCGAATTCTTAAGGTTCCACTCGTCCAGCACGATGAGACGATCAGGCGGCAGCACACTCATGAGAATCGAGTCGAACCATCGCACCCATGAGATCTTGCCGAGGCGCTGCCCGTGCGCATCCGCCTTGATACGAGAGACCATCTGCGAGATGATCTGCCCGCGTAGTGCCATGAGAGGGTGCAGTAAGTGGTGGTACTCCTCCGTGTCGGCGACGGGGAACTCATCGCGGATGTAAAGCTGGGTGACGGCGGTCATGAGGCCCACCGAGAGCAGGCCAGTGAACTGAAAGTAGAAGAGGGACAGCGGCACAAGGTAGCCAAACACGCCAGACAGATTGTTGGGCATGTTAGCGTTCGTCAGGCTGGGGTCTAGGATGCGCTTGAAGTATACGAGAGAAGACTCCGACGTCACCTGGTTGGAGAAGACGGGGCTGTACTGGATGTACGTCCGACCCTTCGAGTGCTTCAGCTTCTCAAGATTGGGGCGCTCATTCTGGTTCTGCGGGTACTCGTACTGGTCAATGAACTCGCGAAGGGTGTTGAAGTTCGGGTGCGGCGTCGACAGCTCCTCGTAGATGCTCTGCGTCGACAGCTGCACACTCGCGTGGGCGGTCGTGATAGCCGGGTGCGAGGCGATGAGCAACCCAAAGTCGAGAAAGCGATCGCCAGCCGCGGCGGTGGACGTATCCGTCACATAACGTGGGAAGAGCTCGCGCAGGACCTCGTCGCGGTCGTAATAAGCCACCTCGCTCGTCTGCAGGTTCACCTCGGCAATCGCCTTCATGTCGTCGTAGGGCACCATCAGCATCTCCGGAGGGCCCATCAGCAGCTGCGCGATGCCTTCTTTGTGGAGGGTGCACATCTGGCACCAGTTGAGGAACGGCGCCGTCACGCAGACCACGTTCTCCTCTGTGCGCAAGAAGCGCTGAATGGCTCGCAGAACGTCCTCGCCGACGGCCGAAGACGTCTCAAAGGCCTCCGTAATCTCGTCCTGCGTGGGGAGCTCGAGGCCCTCGTTCAGCTTCGCCCACACTGCATCGCGCGAGTGCAGCTCGTCCGGGCTCGGCAAGAATGCCTCCACATCGCCATTGATACTAATACCGTTCAGCACCCATAACGGCTCCAGGTGGTGCGCACGCATCTGTTCCACATGCTTGTGCACAAGCGACAGCAGACAGTCAGGCAGGCAGGAATGCAGAAACCAAAGCGGATCGGTGCGCTGCAGCTGCGCGCGGAGGTTGGTGATCATGTAGTTGCCGTCCACTGCAATCGTGATGCGGCTGTCGCGCTTCGCGTCGTAGTCCTCAGGGAAGAAGGTGCTCAGGGTTGTCTTGCGCAGCAGTCGCTTCTCCATGAGGAACTCGTAGAGGGTCTGTTGTGGGGCGAGATCGCCACGCGGGTCAGCGTCCATGTACCCCGCCATCGGAGGACCGCCCATCGCGCCCATCATGTTGGCATCCATGCCTCCAGCGTACATGCCCGGGACACCGCCGCTCTGCTGCATCATGGGCCCTTGCACACCTTGCGGTGTTGGTGGCATCATCATCTGTGGGTTCATGTTGCCGCTACCCGGCATCTGCTGCGGGCCACCAAGACCGCCCATCACACTCGGCGGCTGGCGCTGCTGCTGTGGTAGCGCCGGTGGCGGAGCGCCCATGCTGTTACCTATCGAGCCCATGCTACCGACACCCATGCGCGGCCCAGGAACACGGCCACGGCCCACCATCGGCACCGGGCCACCGCCGACGTATTGCATGCCACCTATCTGTGGCTGCCCCTGCGGCGGCGGAGACAAGTTTGGCGGCATGTGCGTCGGTGGTTGCAGCGGCGAGCCCCAGTTGCTGTTCATTCCAGGCTGCGATTGCTGTTGCAGTGGGGGTGGAGGGCCCGGCTGCATTTGCTTGTTGCCTCCCATTGCCCCCATCATGCCACGGCTTGAACTGTTTGGTGCATTGCTGCCGCCCCCCATCATGTGCTGCTGCTGCTGTGGGAGTGGTTGCATCTGCATGTTCGGGTTCTGCACCCCACCACCCATCCCACGCCCACCGCCACCACCGCCGTAGCCACCGTTGGCTTGGTAGTGCTGCTGTAGGAGAGGCAACTGCATGTGCATCTGCTGCGGGTGCTGTAGAGGCGGCGGAGGTGGCTGGCCAGCACGATAGCCGTTGTTCTGCGGTGGTGAACTGCTGTCCATATCAGGGCCATAGCCGCTATCCCCGCGCATCATCCCCTGCTGTGGCTGCTGCGGTGCGCTATTGACGAAGCTCGGCGATGGCTCCATGTGCGGTGGCGGCGGCGGTGGGGCAGAACCGCGCATATTCGGGTTGTAGCCCATCCCTCCGCCTTGATTGCCACCGTAATACGGCTGCTGTGGCGGTGGCGGTGGCAGCTGCTGTTGTTGCTGAGGCGGTGGCCCCATGTTTGATGGACCAGGCGTGCGGACCCGGCGCCCAATGCTGTTTGGCGTGTTCGGGCCACCACCCTGCGGCGGTGGCGGCAGCTGCTGGGGATAGGGGGACGTCTGCATGCGGGGGGCGTACTCGCTCCCCATCCCCACAATCTGCGGGTGTGGGGACGGGGACATCATGTGGGGAGGAATGCTACCTTTGCTGCCGCCGTAGGTGGTACCACCACCGCTGTACACAGGCGAGGTTGGCGCGTTACCACCGCCACTGCCGCCGCCATACACCATGTTGTTCATGTTGTTCGATCCGCTGCTGCCACTGTGCGGCGGTGGCGGCATTCCGCCGCGGCCACCATCATTGTAGCCGGTGTGATGATGAAACACGTGTAGATGCGACGGCGGCCCACCTGTGCCATTGCCGTAGCCTTGCTGCTGCTGCTGCTGCTGCTGCTGCTGCTGCTGTGGCTGTGGAAGCGCTTGCTGCTGCTGCGGTGGCTGTGTTGGTGACTGCTGTTGCTGTTGCTGTGGTGGTGGTGGCTGCTGTTGCTGTTGCTGCGGAGCAGGGCCCTGGCCACCACCACCGCGATGCATGCGTGGCGGCATACCTAGTTACGCCGTTGTTCTTTCTTTTCCTTTTCCTCAACGGCTTTGTGCTTTTACTTAAGCTCGCTTCCTGCTTCAATGTTTTCCCTTTTGGCGCCGGTCCCCCGCCTGTACCTCGTCTGTGCGTGGCGTGGGGGAAGGGGGAAGGGTAGTGTGGCTGTGTGCTTGTGTGTAGGTGGAGGAGGAGGGGGAGTGTAGGGTGGGAGCGTCTCTCTGCTCTTCTCACTCGTTTCCACTTTCCTTGGTTCGTCTGCCTGAGTGTGTGCGCGTGTGCGTGCGGGTGAACTTTGATAAAAAAAAAAAATGGGTTGTTTTGCACGCACACAGAAAGCACGCACAGGGGGGAGGGGGGGAGAGAAAAGAAAAAAGGAAACGTATGGAACGCTTCTCAGCTGCCACACAGTGCACACACAAGACACCCCGGGGCAAGGCAAGACACACAAGAAAAGGAAAGGACTAGTGAACACAAACGAAGCCATACGAGAGAACGATAAGGCAGCACAGTGACAGGCACACAGGAACGCGCACGTACGGGCACAGACGTACAAGAGCCAGCACAGCTTGATGGAATCGTTAGCCCTCTCCGCAGATTGTACGCTGGGGGGTGATCCGCATTCCTTTCTTTTCCATCGAGAGGGGGTACTCTTGACTCACCTCAGCCGCCACCGCTGCGCATGATGCATTTTCACATCGCATTAGCTAAGATGCGGCGTGGTGGTGTATTCGTAAGCAAATGAAAAAGAGAGGCAAAACTGTGGGCGTGACGTCCCCACGTGCCGCTCTTGCGCCTTTTCAAGCGCACATGACCGGCACCATCGCCCGTGCCACTTCTTCCACTGCCGTG
This sequence comes from Leishmania braziliensis MHOM/BR/75/M2904, assembly GCF_000002845.2. NCBI lineage: Eukaryota > Euglenozoa > Kinetoplastea > Trypanosomatida > Trypanosomatidae > Leishmania > Leishmania braziliensis. The sequence goes on along the minus strand of NC_009313.2, from coordinate 261,915 downwards.
TCTGTTTTTCTTCCTTTTCTTTGTCGTTGAGTAGCAGCGAGACCACACACGTTGTTGGCGCGTATATCAGCAGCGCCTAGGGTGTGCATGATGGGAGAACGGAAGCTAGCTCGAAGAAACCAAAAGCTGCGCTGCTTCCTCAGACCTACCGCTGCAGAAACTCAACACCACCACCACCATCACGAATTCGTACAAAACACAACACGCACAGCAACGAAGAGAAGACAGAAGGAAGAGACGAGATGGACGCCCGAGTTTCGGAACGGCTGCTTCCCGCTGTAAACCCACAGTGCGTATGCGTGAAAGAGAGAGGGAGAGCATGCACAAGCTCCGTAGTCGTGTCGGCCGATTATGCGCGCACGTATACTGCAGGTGGGAAGCCCACCTGCAGTGGCTGTGGGTAGTCATGCACACGCGCGGCGCTGCAGGGTCGAGCGACCTGCTTTAAGGGGTACTTTAGTTAGCTACCACAGCGCTGCCAACTTCGCCGTTACACTGCACTCTGGTTACACGAGAAGTCTTGTAGGTGACTCAGAACCTTGCAGGCGACGTGTACTGTACTCGAGGTGTAGTGTGTCAGAGATCCGACACTGCGCAGTGGGATGGCCGGCACGGTCATCCGAAGTACGACCTGCATCAGCGCAGCATCCTTGCTGCTGCTGGACCTGCTACCCAACGGCCGCAGCAGCTCGCGAGTCTTTCTGGTAACAAAGCTGCACAATTCCACCACCGATTCGTCGGGTATCTCCCGTCGTAAGTGCGCCTACACGTAGCGCGGAGAAGACGAGCACATGCAGTGCCACTGTGTCAGCGAGGCACCTGTGCAACTCGGTCTGTGCCTCCCTTGGGAAAGCTCGGCTGGAGGAGAAGAAGCGCTAGCCGTGAAAAGACCCACAAGAAAAAAAAGCGGTAGTGACCGAAGGAGGAGCCAAGGGGGGGAGGGGGGGGGCCATGGAAAGGCCCACACGCATCGGTGGAGAGAGAAGGGCTGCATATCGCTTTTTGCTGTGGTTGCTTTGCCTTTTCGTTCGCGTCGTGCAGGCCCACAGCTGCACAGGTCACAGAGAGCGCGCCTGCTTGGCTAGCGAGAACGCATGGCGCAGCATCCGACTGTGTTTTTTTTCTCTGTGTATGCGTTTGCGTATGCGTAGATCAACAGGCAGATGGATGGAAGTCGGCGATGAGAAAAAAAGCGGGTGTTTGGGGATTGAAAGGGGAAAAGAGAGGAGGACAGCGCAGATATGGAAGGCGCTTATCTGTGCAGCCCTTCACAAGTGTACACACACTTTGACGTACTCCTAGTAAGCGCATGTGCCAGAGCTTCGGATTTCAGCGGCGTGTGCGTTTGTGCGTGCGGTCGATTCTCTGTGCTGCAACAGCGACGACGAGTCATTCGAACCGTGCCGTGGGGGAGAGCACGTGCGTGTATGCGTGGTACTTGCGCCCCTCCTTTCCTTTTTTTTCCATTGTGTGCCTCAGTGTTTTACACGTCGGGCTCCTCGGTTAATCAGACATTTTACGTACAACAGCTAGAGAGAAAGAGACGGAAGAAGAAGTGAGTAAAAGACAAGGGTGTGGAGAAAAAGAGCCTCACAAGAAGCACAATCACCCGACTCTCTCTCTGTGTGCCTGTCTGTCTGCGTCTGTCTGTGTCTCGGTGCCGGTGTGTACGCGTGTGGAAGAGAGAAAGTACGACAACACACCGACAAGAAGGCGCACGGCGGGGCAACAACACTAAAATGCGCAAAGGCCAAGAAAAAAGAGCGAAGAACACATCACAACAACCCTCTTCCCGATGTGTCCGCTCTCCGCCACACAACACACGAGTGATTCCCCACCCCGCCCACGGCCTGCCACAGGCCCACCGCGTCGTGCAACGCCGCCGCAGACACGCGCGTAGCAGCAGGGCACCGGCTCAGCCATCTGAGCACAGCACCCGCCCCAAACCCCCCACCCCCACACACACACACACCGCAGACAGCCCCACAGCAGCCCCCGTCGCGCCGGCCGCTACCCGCACCAGCAGGCAGCGAGAGCCGGGTGCAGCACGCCCGAGTCATGCAGACACCCTGCGCACCACACGGATGGCACCAACGCCCGCAGTGCCGCCCAGAGCCTGTCACCGCCAGAGGTGGTCTGGCATTGGCAGGGGTAAAGTGGGGCTGCTGGGCCCTCCTCACACAGAGGGTGCGGGGGTATACTGGGCCCTGGGATACACCAAGCACAGGGAGGGGAGGGGGGGGTCCTGCCCGCCATCAGAGGACACTAAAGAGAGAAGAGAACAGAAAAAATAATGGGTTCAGGCTGACACACACACACAAAGGGAGAAGCCTTAAACACATTGCATACGCCCTCTGGTTGCCACGTCACTGTCTCTGCCGCATGTAAAATAATGCAGAGGCGCACGTGGCTGCCGGTTTCTCTGTGTTGTTATGAGCTGTGCAGCTCCCATCACGTTAGCGCGGCGGAGACCTTCACGCGGCTGCGCAAGACGGGGTTGGTGCTGCTCTCGCTCTCGGTGGGTATTCCCTTGTTTTCTTTTCGAAGGGAATAGCCCACGAGCATCTCGGCTAGCGTTGCTTTCTCACTGCAGCACCTGTTGCCTGAGCTTCGAGTTTCCGGCGGTTGCGAGGCGAGCAATCGGAGGCTGGAGAGGCCTACATGGCCTTCTTGCTGTCCCCCTGTGCCGCATTCCCCTCCTCGGCTGGGAGTGTCACCTTTTGGAAAATGACCTGGCCCTCCGCCAAGCCGCCAATCTTCGTCCCCGGCTTCACAATGCCGAACGGGTAGTTCTCCATATCCATGCGCACCCCCTCCGGCACCCCAAGCGCGTCCATGATCTCCTTTGCCTTCTGCGGCATCACCGGCTGCAGGAACATATTGCAGATGCGCAGCCCCTCCATCGTCACGTACAGCACCGTGCCGAGGCGCGCCGTGTCCGTCTTCACCAACTTCCACGGCGCATTATCGGTCACGTAGACGTTGAGGCTGCGGAGCACGTCGAAGATGGCAATCAACGCGTTCTGGATGTCAGGCAGGCAGTAGTAGTGATCCACCGTGCCAGCCAGATTGTTGAGCGAGGCAATCAGCGTCCTGTCAGTCTCGTTGTATTCTGCAGGCTCCGGCCACACACCACCCACATTGATCTTTGGCGTCACGCAGCGCGACACCAGGTTTCCGAGCGTGTCGGCGAGTTCGCCGTTCAGGCGGGCTACCATGTTCCTATCGCTGTAATCGCCATCATCCTGGAAGTTTGACTCGCGTAGCAGGAAGTACTTGAACGCGTCGATGCCGAACTCGTTCGCCTTTTCCACTGGGTCGAAGGCGTTGCCGAGCGACTTGCTGATCTTCTTGTGATCTTTCGTCCACCAGCCATGTGACACCAACCGCTCCGGCAGCGGCAAGTCAGCGGACATCAAGAAGGCCGGCCAGTAAATAGCGTGGAACTTGAGAATGTCCTTCCCAACCACCTGCAGGTCGGCCGGCCAGCGGCTCAGTGTGCGGTAGTCCTCGTCCAGGGCCTCGGTGCCGTCGGCCGCGACACGGACAATGGAGCCGACGTAATAGCTGAAGAGGGCGTCCAGCCACACGTAGATGCAGTGGCGATCATCACCGGGGACTGGGATGGACCAGTTCATGACGGACTCGCACTTACGGGAGATGGACAAGTCGAAGAGCCCCTTCTCGACCGTCTTGATCACCTCGCGGCGGCGGAACTCCGGGACAATGCAGTTGGGGTGGTCATGGAAGTGCTTGAGGAGACGCTCGCGGAACGCGCTAAGGCGGAACATGTAGTTCTCCTCCACCACCCACGTCACGACGTGGCCGCTCTCCAGACTGATCTTGCAGGGATTTCCATCCTTGTCTACACTGTCCGCCACGTTCTGCGCCGTCAAGAACGACTCGTCGCTCACCGAGTACCAGCCCTCGTACTTGCCGAGGTAGATGTCGCCCTTCGCCTCCAGTTTCTTCCAGATGTCCCCCACCAGCTTCTCATGCATCGGGTTTGTGGTGCGGATGAAGTAATTCATGTCGTAATTCATCTCCTTGAAGCACTGCTTAAACTCGTTCGACACGCTCGTCGTGAAGTCCATCGTCGACACCCCCTGCTTCGCCGCCGCCTCGGCCACCTTCTGACCGTGCTCGTCCGTGCCCGTCATTACGAACACTTCCTCCCCCTTCACTCGGTGGTAGCGGCCGAGCACGTCAACGATAAGCGTACTGTAGACGTGGCCGATGTGTGGCGACGCGTTCACGTAGTAGATCGGCGATGTGGCGAAGAAGGTCTTCTGCTTCTTGGGGCTCACCTGGTACGTGCGTGGCACCCGCAAGAAGTCCCCGTACTCTTGCACCGACAGCACGTCAAACGCAGAGGCGATCAGCTCCGCGTGCTCTGCCTGGAAGGCCTGGAACCACTTAATTAGATACGGTACCGCCGCTGCCTCCGTGGCGGGGAGCAGCCCACCCTCGCACAGCGCCGGCAGGAGGGAGGCGAAGAGGACGCTATCCACTAGGAAAGACTTGGACGACGGAAGTCCCTTTACCGCCACGGTGCCTTGGTGCTCCTCAATGGTGGAGTCGAGCTTCTTCAGGGCAGCCACAGCCTCGCTGGTGATGCGTCGCTGTGTGTAGAGGGGGGTCAAGGCTGGAGTCAGCACCGTCGACTCCCACTCGAGCCATTCCACCTCTCCTTCAAGCGAATTGTCAGCGAGCGATGGAGCGGCGTGTGTGTTCCAGAGAAGACGCGCTGTCTCATTGCAGCTGTACAGGGCCGCCTTCGACTTGGGCAGCTGAAGGTACGGCGCGCTGTAGGTACTGCTCAGAGTCACCTCGAGGGGCTTCTGCAGAAACAAGGCACAAAGCACAGCCTTGAGGGCCTGGTGATTCGCCTTATCGGTAAAGAACCTCAACATCATGACGGAGAGCAGAAGGGGGAGAAGAAGAAAAAGAAAAAAATGGTGCTTAGTATCTCTGCTGCTGCGCCTGCCGAAGTTAACTATGTCGATAATGTGCGTCTGTGTGTCCCTATTGGGTGTACTTTCTACTTTGGTCTCTCCTCAAAGAGAAGAGAATCCAATTCAGCTGCCCTCACAGTTCGCCTCCTCACTTTCGTTTCCTTCGTGTGGAGGTATAGAGTGCGCCAGTGACAGTGACAGAGAGAGCGAGAGCGAGCGAGAGGAGGTCTGTGTTGGCGAAAGGAAGTGCGATGCAACTCGCGTGAGTGATAGAGGTGCAGGCGTGAGAGATTTGAAGAGAAAGTGAGCGTGAGGAAGACAATCGGGTGACCATTAGCTGAAAGGCGTTCATCTGTGCGCACACACGTCCACACACACGCACGCATGCAGAGTGAGAGTGTGCCTGCCGCTCCACCCCCTCACCCACACTAGCCTTGCTCCTGTGTACGCGCGCGTGAGAATACCAGCGGACTGCCTTCCCCATGTGGCACCTTGCGCGCTATACTTGCCGCGGTTGCCTTGTCGTCTTGGAGCATAAGAGAAACGCGAATTAAAAGAAGGGAAGGTAATGGTGGGGAAAGGCGGAGTCGGAGAAGGCGGCGAGAATGCACACCCTCTCTCCTCCTCCATCCCCTCCCCTCTCTCTCTCTTCCTCCTCCTCGTCTCTCCTTTCTCCCTCTTTCACCTTCCACGGAGATCCGCTATAGCCTACAAGCCACTCACTCACATCACCATAGAAAAGGGGAAACCCAGAGAGAGAATGTGTGTGTGTGTGTGAAGGGGTGAGAGAGGTACACCCAAGCCGCACAGGCATACTGACTGCTCGATAGATATGTAGTTAATGAACGCTTAAAGAGGCACCACCACCACCACCACCGCAAGAAGAAGGGAGAGACACCTTTGAGTGACACACAGACAACAAACCAGCACGCACGTAAAGCACACAGGGGAAAGGCCAAAAAAAAAAAAAAAGATGAAAAGAATGGCGAGACGGAAAGACAAGAGCCATGGCGACCTTCAACACTAACAACGATTACGTCACGTACCAAAAAGAGAAAAGGGGAAAGAGGGGAGGGAAGGGGCTCGACAGGCCATCCAGGCGCGAGTGCGATACAGAAAAGAGGAAATGGAAACGAGAGGCAAAAAAAGAGATACAGACGGACAAAGAGAGAGAGGGGGGCAGGGGGGAGGGGGGGAAGCGTGCAGTGCCGCGTGTCCTTCGCCCTCTCTTGGAGGGAAGCACCTTGGCATCCTTCGCTTCGGGCAAGGTGTCTCTATCGCTACGCAGACAGCGTTGCACCAATGCCAGAGGCAGTCGTAACGGCAGTGCTCGACTCGGCACGTGTACCATCGAGAGCAGGGGCACCGCCAGTCTTGCTTAACCGCGTGTGCACTGTGTGATGCAGCTTCGTGAACATGGAATCGAGGGGTGCATAGTGGATGAAGGAGGTCTCCCAGAACTTGTACTTAGGTTCGCGCATTAGCTCCACAAACGTGTTGAGTACGCCCCACGGATGTGGCTGCACAATCACCGTCTTCTCGGCAAGCACGCGCGTGATCTGCTCCTGCACACAGGTCTGGGTCTGCGTGTCCACGCTCGGCGACGGCAAGAACAGGTTCAGCATCACGTTCGCAAAGAAGTTTGTCTGGATGTTCGGGAAGCGCAGCTGGTTGGCGCAAGCGCCGAGCATGTAGTACCGGCGCTTCGTGTTGAGTCGGCTGCACAAAAAACGGTAGCAGGTGAGCACATTCGACTTCGCAAAGCTTGCAGGGATTCGGTTGTCGTGCGTGCGCAGGTACACAATGGCCATGTGCTGCACTACCGCGTTGATGAGGCTCCGCTTGGCTGAGGGCTGCGTCAGGACGTTCAGAACGTCCGTCAGAACGCCGTCGCGCACCGGAGCATCATCGTTCGTGACCATCATCTCAAGGTTCGCGAGGAGCTGCGGCTGCACGCTGAAGGAGGTAAAAGTGGCCTTGATGCACGCCTCCTGAACGGATGTGTCGAGCACCTGCAGCATCGCCGGATCGTTAGAGTCCACGTGGGGGAATGGCTCTGGCAGGCGCTTGTCAGGTGGGAAGGAGCACAGCACCGTGTTGAGCAGCTGTACGCACGAGAGCGAAATGGCCTCGCACAGTGGGTAATGCTGCGCGATCAGGAACCGCGGGTAGTCGTGCAGGAGCACCAGTACGAGCTTCAGCAGCGATTTGTAGAAGACCAAGCCGTTCGGGGAGATGCGGTTCCCCTTGATCAGAAACTTCACAAACATCATGGCACCAGCGAGGAGGTCGACGTAGTGGGGCCACATTGACTGCACATTCATGAAGCGCGGGATGACGTGTCGGTGCGACAAAATCTCCAGCCAGCCAAACACGAAGCCCGGGTACTCCATGGGGTGTACGCGGCGTAGAAACGTGTGGAAAGCACTCGTGAACTCAGTCGACATGGCGCGCGTCGTCGAGACCTCCAGCCTGTGAAGCGAGTAGACGAGGTTGCTAAGCAAGCGCACGTACGGCTGCTGTTTAAAGACCGGGATGAACTGCTCATCAGCTGCAAGTGCCCACGACGGGGCAGGGCGAGCCTTGGCAACGAAGTTGTGGTGCTCCGTCAGCACGCGCGTCACGGCGTCCAGAACGCGGCGTAGTAGCGTGGTTTCAGCCCGCAAATCATGCGAGGCCTCATTGCGCAGAGAGCAGCATTGCAACAGCACCATAACCAGCTCCACAAACCCGTCACACATGACGAAGGGCTTTGCAGTGTAGGGGGTGCGGTAGCCTGGCGGCCCACCAGGCCGCGTCCCCACCAGCGTCTCACTTGTAATGTTGCCGTCTGCGCGCTCCATCGCAAGCATTGTGTTGGCGTAGTATTCCACACAATAACGAACGCCCAGGCTCAGGAACGTCTGCAGGTGGGTCGTGTCCAGCATGCGGCGCTGCTGCAGCGTCTTCACGAACTCGACGGATGGGATGCGCTTCTCGGCATAGCGGTGACTCTTCTGCGACCACACCATGATCCAGTCGCTCATGAGCTGCCCCACCTCCTTCTGGAAGGCCTCGTCCTCGCCAGGGCGAACGCAGTCGCACGGAACGAGGAGCTTCGTAATCTGATTCGGCACAATCTTGCTCAGAGGCGGCTCCGTGACGTACGACGGAAGCGTCTGTGCCGGCGCCGCCGGCGCGGCGCGCGGCGCCCGCGTCCGCGCAATCGTATCGAGGGCCATGAGCGTGCGGCGCATATCCTTCGACGCCACGAGCTTCTCCTTGATGATGACATCGGTGATGATGTCACCCGCAAAGGTAACGTAGTTGGACGTGCCATTGGTCAGCGCCTTTGCCAGGGCGTCATCAAACTCGCTGCATTTGAGGATCTTGATGCGAATGAGGTCAGTCGTCAGCTTCGAAAAGGAGTAGCAGTGGCTGTGGCGCAGGAACAACCGCGTGAACTCGTCACGGTTCGTCTCCTCACAACACTCACGGCACCGCAGCACAATGCGCAGGTACAGCTGATGCAACACTGAGGAAATGCGCAGGGCCTCCTGCTGCCACGCAGGGTCCTCCGCCGCTTTTGGGGTGCCGTCAGGGTTGGTGGCAGCAGCAGCAGCGGCCGGCGTATGCTTAGCGCTGCTGTTCACCAGCTTGGTCAGCCGCTCCGTCGACATGGCGAGGGACATGAGCTTGTTCAGCATAGGGCTAAGGAAGTAGGGACTCGACTCCTCCGTGATGAGGCTCATGAGATGGGTCAGGTGCTGGCGGACGGGGGCCTGTGCGTCGTCAGTCGGCCCGCCCGGCTTCTGGGTGGCTGTGTCAAGCTGCGCAAAGTCCAATGGCGCGGCATTCTCGTTCGAGTGGTACCGAGACACTGCCTCCTCGACGCTGCGCAGCACCATGGTGAACACCGCCACAGGTGGCACGCAGCTGTAAAAGTCATCGTAGACCTCCCGCTGCGGGGCGGGCATCCGGCCAGACGGCACGAGCGTCTCGCCCATGACGCGTAGCAGCTCCGCGGCCTCGATCTGATCTGGCGGCAGCGGCAGAGGTTCCTGCTCCGCAAAGGCGCTCGCCTTCTCGCGCACGACGTCGAATAGGAATCGGCTCGTAGCCGTCGCCGCCTCCTCACCGACACTGTACTCCACTGCACGCATGCACAGCTCTAGGTTACGCGCCACTAGTGTGTCACGGATCGTCGCCTTGTGCTCCAGTGGTGTGTAGGGGGCCAGAATGCGCTCTAGCAGGTTTGTCATTGAACGGTGCAGGAGCAGCGGTAGCTCATCGCGCACCATCACGTAGCTCAAGCTAGACGCCAGTGAGCGGGCCATGGCATCACCAGCGACGAGCATGTCATCCGGAAACGGGTCGCGCGCATAGTCCTTCAGCACCAGCTGCTCTGTCGTGCGGGCGGCAATGGCGACACTGCGCTGCATGCAATAGCTGACGGCCTCGTCAACCACGGCCTGCAGCTGTGCAACAATCTCGAGCCGATGATCGGTGAGACGCTGAGCACTGTTGCCAAAGGCGGGGTCGCTAAGCGTGGAAAACACCCAGTTCATCGAGATACTGATCGGAGGGCGAATCGGCTTGTTTAACATCTGCATAACACGGCTCACCTCGGACGGCGGGGCCTGCGCCTTGTCCTTTGGCTGGAAAGGCTCGGCGCTGGCTTGCAGCGGGCGGGCGCTGCTGCGCAGCAGCTGCGGCACCGTCGGCGAGGATGTAGCTGGCGCGGGTGGTACTACAGCGGCCGCCGCAGACACATTGCTTTCATCCTCGCCGACACGGAAGTCAGGGCTATCATTGACATTGATCTCGTCGTACACGTCGCGCAGGCGCGTCTCAGTGGAGGCGTTGGAGGCGTGAAGTCGCATGTACTGCGCCAAGTCCTGCATCGACTGATCCAGCGTCTTCAGCAGTAGCTCCAGCTCGAAGCGCAGTGTCACTCGCAGGTGGGGAAGCGTGTACATCTCCATCAGCAGCGCCAACTGCGCCATCGTCCACGGGTTTGGCGGACAGAAGAAGCGCGACTTGGCGCAGCTTGTCAGGACCCGCGTAATGAACGAGACGACCGGGACCAGCTTTCCCTCGCGAATACCCTGGCAGAGAAGCGCCTTAAAGTGCAGGTCCTGTTGCAAGATAGGAATGTTCTTCTCCAGCGTGATGCTACCGAGCCAGGAGCCGAGGTTGCGCAGCAGAATACGTTCGCTCGAGTCGGTGCCAATCTTCTGCGAGCTCAGCAGACGATGCACTGCGCCAATAGTGGCCTTGCGCAGTGCGCGATCCATGTCCTTTGAGTGAAGCTTCGCGATCAGCTCAATGTACATGGAGTGGTAGTTGGGCTCCAGCGCTGCGCGTTTCACCACCAGATAGTCAGCAAAGTACTCGTAGTACTCTGGCCGGAGCAGCTGTGACAGCTCCGTCGCGTTGCTATCCAGATTACGCACGTCAGTGTTACCAATCAGGAAGTTGATCTGCTCTTGAATCACGCGTGGCGGGGCCGTCACGTTCGCGTTCGTCACGAGCGTACCGATGTCCAGCGTGTGCAGCTTCGCCGCCGCCGTGTCCGTGAACTTCTTCGACTGAGGCGACGCCGCCGATACGATGGCCGGGTCGATGGCAACGAGCGCTTTGTTCGGCGAGCCAGGCTGCTTCGGAGACGTTGGCGAGATTGGGCTTCCTTCACCGAGCTCCGCCGACGCCGCTCCGCCGCTACGCGCCACAGTGTCCTCTTGCTTGATCCCACGGTTGATGGCGGCAACGATGCCGGGAACGCGGAAATCCAAGTCTCGCACGTAGCGCAAAGCGCGACCGTACTGCGGCCAATCCGGCAGTCGTGGTTTCACTTGCTCAAGCGCGATAATACCGTACTCCTCCATCGCATAGTTGGCAGGCTTCGCGACGGCTGGTAGGAGGACACCCCACGCTCGCTGCTGCTGGTTCGGCGGCAGCAGATCCTTCGCGATCATCTGGCCGTACAACTCGGCGAACAACTGCAGCTCCTTGCGCGGGTAGAAGCTTATGGCAGATGTCTCGTCGAACATGATCCCCACAATGCACGCGTAGAGCTGCTTGTCACGTGGAACGGTACTCTTCAGCAGGATCTCGACAGTGGCGATGGCAGCCGCGGTGCTGCCAGCGGCGTACATCTTTTTGAAAAACTCCAGCGCTTCGTTCTCGACGTCGTCAGGAAAGAGGGAATCGGTCGAGGCGAGCAGCGCCTTGGCGCAGTCCATCACGCTCCTCAGTACCTCCTTTAGCGGGGAGGCAAGCAGGGTGTTGAGCGCCGCCGTCGCGCTCACCACGTAGAGCTGCTTCTCCTGGAGCATCTCAGCCACCTCGACGATGTTCATGGCCACGGTGAAGCGGTTCTCCGTGGAGCTGGCGCGGAAGTGCAGCTTGCCCTCCAGCGCGCGCTGCAGCCACTTGTCGCTCGGCTCGCCCGCCTCCTCCATGCACATGGCAACTGCAGTGACGAGGCGAGGGCTCCCGCTCTCAGCGAGCACACGCTTCGCGGCAGACTTGCACTTGAACACCACCTGCAGCGCATCCACAAGACGCTCTGGCGCAGCCTCTGTCAGGTCCGAAAGCACACCAATAACGGTGCTCAGGCGACCCCGCCTCTCCATCTCGGGTACGATGTGCTGCGACACTAGGTCCATAGATGGGCAATGAGCCTTGAGCAGGTGCTTGATGCACATGAAATGCTTAACCGTGCCCTGGAAACTCCCCGTGAAGAGGCTGTACAGGAAGAGCAGCGGCAGCTTCTCCGAGGCGGGGCGGAACACGTCGTTGTCGAAGTCCTTGTCGCGACTCGCCACGTGCACGGCAGCCTCCATGAACGTCGTAGAGCGCCATAGGTCCATCTCGGCTGCCGTCACGCCGGGCGGTTTCGTCGCCGGTAACAACTCCGACGGGGCGTCTATCGTGAGAGGCTTACGATTAACCTTATCAGGGTGGCGCAGGATATACTCCAGTACGCTGCGCTGGCGCATCGTGTTCGTCCATCTGCCTAGAAACAGTGCCACCGACGGGTACTCGTTGTCTGGCTGGAAGCGGTGGTAGGCGTCAAAGATAACAGAGATGTGCTTCATGCGGAACGGCTCGCCGTCCAACTGATCAAGCATGCGGATGACAAGGTCCCAGTTGAAGCCCTTTGAGCTACCCTCACACAGCGCGTCGAGAAGCGGCATCGCATTCACAAGCGTCGTCGTGCCGCTCATACTCTTTGGGGAGCTCTTCCCCGACGCCATCATAAGGGACGCGTACGTGCTGCTGTCGTTGACGGCCGAGCCCGCGGAGGCAAAGAAGGCGAGCACCTCGGCTCCGTCGCGCTCTGTGAAGGAGTGCGGAAAAATGCTGAGCAGCTCGCGCGAGTCCGCCAGCGTCGTCACACACCCCGTTCCCAGTTCGCGCAGGACGCCCGCCACGCTGACGCGCGGCTTCACCTCCGTCTTCGGCTTCGGCAACGCAACCGTGTGGCACACATTCGCCAGCTGACCGTCGAGGTTTGCGGGGGCAAGCCCTACCTGACGCGACAAGAGCGCCGCAGCACGCACGCCACCATCGTCCTCCTTCAGCGCTGCCTGTGGCACGTTGAAGTCCTCCAGCATGTCCGTCGCTGCTGCCTTGACCATCGCATTTCCGCCAAGCACGAGCGCCATGGCCATCTGCATCTGCTTCATAAGTGACAGCTTGAGATCGCTCGACATCAACGCAGTGAGGGACTCCTTCGTCAGGGTCGAGGAGCTGCCGTCGAGGGCACAGGCAACCAGGGTCAGCCCGTTCGGCCGCCCAAGTGCCTCGCTAACCAGCCGAGACGCCAACAATGCCCGCTCATCGCTGCGCGCGGCCAGCAGGGCTGTGCAAGTGGCCTTGATGGTGTACCGGTGAAGCTCAACGGAGCGGAAGCAGAACTGCTCCAGCGTTGTCAGCGTTGTCTGCACGGTGTTCTTGGAGACAGCACCGAGGATGTAGCGAATCGCCTCCCCCTGCGAGCTGCCAATGTCGTTCACGCGATCATACAACATCTCACTTGCCCGTGTATTTGCTTGGGTGTTTCGGTATGTGTGTGCGTGTGTGCGTGTGTGGTGGTGGGGGGAGGGGGGAGGGGGGGTCAAAGTCTGCGAAGAAAGATAACACGAGAAAAGAGGGGACAGAGGGTGCAGTGGTGGTGGTATTCGGTTTTCGCTCTTTTCCTTTCCTTCCTGCGTCGTGTATGGTGTACGTTCTTCTTCCACTCCGCTCAGCCCGTGTATCCTGCCAGTTTTTGGTTTCCCTGTCTTTCTCACGGTGTGTGTGGAAGACGTACAGAGAGAGAGGGGAGAAAGAGGACGAGACACGAGGAGGGAAAGCGCGAGGAGACGAAGAACACACACAAAGAAAGAGGGAGAGGGAAAGAGAGAGAGGGAAGGCAAATCGTGCCGATGAAGTACGCCCACAAACTAACCCAGACACACACGCACAGAGAGCGACCAGTTGCAACAACTTCCTACAAAGGACGAACAATAAACTTTAAAAAAGGGGGAAGAGGGGGGGGGGGGGCAGAAACACACAAACCGAGAAGGAAAGGGAAAAAAAAACAGACAAGGAATCAAAATCATACACAGAGGGGGGAGGGAGAGAGGGAAGGGGAAGGGGAAGGGGAAGGGGAAGGGGGGGCTGGGCTACAGGTGTCCGCCGCACTCTCTTCTTTTTTTTCTTTGGCGACGACTCCCTTCGCTACCGGTGTACACTTTCGTACTCCTCTCCTCACCCTATCCTCCAGCGGGAGAGCTGGCGAGAAGAGGGAGAGAGAAGGGGTGTGTGCTGGCTTGGCTGCGCACGCACCAGACGCAAAACGCAGGCGGTGATCACAGATTCACAGACAGCGAAAGAGGTCCGAGCAATAACAAGAGGAAAAAGAGGAAGGTACTTCGGCGCTACTTTGTTTGCACGTCAAGGTGAGACAAGCACACGCACACACACACACGCGCGCTTTTGCGTAGATTATACAGCGGTAAAGGAAGAGAAAGAGAGAGAGAGACGGGAGACACAATGCGGCAGCTGGACACTACTACTGTAAGTGAGTAGGGAAATGTGCGTTAGTATGCGGTCGTGCGAGTGGTATGAGCAAATCAGAAGTAGCACAAAGGTGCGAAAGGAGAAGAGAAATATGGGGAAGCGAGAGAGATGAGAGAGCCATGATGTAATGCCACCAATGTGCTAAGAGAAAGAGCGGACATGTCAGCGACTATCAGTGTTGTGCAGAGGTGACGCGGAGGAACCCCAAACGCCACGTGATGGACGCGTGTGATTCTCGGAGAGGAGCGAGGAGCCCGTGCCTCACCCAATACGCGTGCCAGCGCATATGCAGCAGTGCTGAGGGGCTCGACAGCTTACTAGCGTTAAAGTGGAATGTGTGTGTGTGTGTTATCACTCACGTTTTCGCTGGTCCTTTTTTTTCTTCCTCCTTCCGCAGAGACTGTCCGTCCGCGGTAAGACGCGTAGCAGAGAAATGAAGGGAGAAAGAGACGCCACCAACGAAAAGATGGGCGCTCACAGAGGCACGCGCGGACACGGCAAACACACAAAGAATAGACCCAAAAAAAAAAAAGATAAAATGACGATGGTGATGGCAGCACCGGAAAAGATGAAGCGCAAAGAGGTGCGTGAATGGGCATACAACCAAAATAACGAGAAGAGAAAAGGAACACAGAAAAAAAGGGGGTGGGGATTGTTTTGATCGGGTTTGCGTAGTCGACGGCCCTCCAACTCTCTCCAACACTCACCAGGGGATGTACGGCGAGGTGATGCGGTAGCCCGCTGTGTGCACACGTGACTACCGCACAAGAAGCCTATGAGGGGTTCACCGTCACCGTCCTCATCGGCAGTCAAACACAACAGTAGCGAAGAGAAAAGGAAGAGGACAAGAGAAGAAGCAAAAGCCAGTGTATCGTTACCCATGCTACGAGGTGATGCGGCGCTCCTTTGTTGCCACCATCACCATCACCCCCCTCGGGGAGACTGACACGGGCGCACTTGCTCGATTCGCACATCAACACGCCCACAGAGCATGCGAAAGAATGCAACGGATGGAATTAAAAAAAAAAAAATAAAGAGGGGTATACATAACACAGGGAGAGAGAGAGAGCCACAGAACGAAAAGGAAATGAGAAGCACGCACGACACGCCTACCTGGGCTTATGATGCGTGGGTGTACACGCGTGGGCGCATCTCGCATCGACTCACTTTCTTTGGCTCAGTCCCACGTGAAGAGGGACCCGCGTCGATGCACCAGGTATGTGTCTAGATGCTTGCGTCAGAGGGCACCGGCGTAAGTGACGAAGATAGAGTAGGGAGACGTCGAGGGAAAACTGCAAACTCGTGACACAGCAGCGTCCGGGAACGGGTACGACACACCCCTGTATGGCCTACAGAGGGCGCATCTTGCCGTGACCGTCTTGTGCGCACCTCGCCTCCTCTCCTAGAACAGCTGTGTCCGCTTACCCAACTCGGTCGTAGCTCTCAATGTACTGCAGCGGCTCCTCCCAGCTCATCACGGCAGCGTCTGAGCCCAAGCCGCTCGAGAGGAGGACACCGACGACGGAGCCAATTCGGCAACCCTCCACCTCCGACAAGCAACGCACCAGACCTCCGATAAAGCCGCTGCAGTAGGTGTCGCCTCAGTCCGTGAAGTCGAACGACTGCAGCACACAGGCTGACACACGCTGGAATCTGTCGCGCTTGATCAGGTACACGCTACGCGCGCCGTCTTTCAGCATGCAGGCACGTATGCTGTGCATAAAAAAGTTTTTCACTTCAATGGAGGCGTGAGAACCGGCTATGTAGGCGACCTCCTCCAGATAGGGCATGAAGTAGCCCACATAAAGCGGTAGCGGCGTCATGATGCCGTGCGTGCCCTTGTTCGGGCGAATCACGTCGAAGCACGTCACCACGCCACGCGCCTTGACTACGTCGAGTAGACGAGGACTCTGGCCCTTGGCCACCACCTCCAGCAGACCCGTGCCGCTGTGTTGGAGTTAAGTGCAATCCAGTATGCTGTCGAACTCCTTGTCTGTCACGAAGAGCTCGTCAGGCGCGCCGTGGTAGTGCAGGCAAGTGCGTTCGCTGTTGGAGTAAATCGTCAAGATCGTGGCGGACGTGTCGCACGCATCGCTGAATTGCACAAGGGAGCAGTCGATCCCCCAGCCATGTTAGCAGCCGAGGATAAAGTCGATTTCTCCATCGCTGTCAAGGTAACCAACCGACGCCGTGCAGATACCGAGCAAACCCCATGCCAGTGCCTTCCGGCGCCTTCACGACCGGACGACCAGCGATGTCGGTCACCGTCAGACCCACAAATACAACATTGCACTTGAGCATCGTGTTGGGGCAGCAAGAATGATGTGCTAAAGGGTGGGGTGAAAACTGATGGCACTGCAGGATGCAGCGAGGTGGTGGTGGCGGTGGTGGTGGTGGTGTGGGTGCATCTACAAAGCACTGGAAGGAGGCGGATCATGTATTTTTTTTTTTCGGTGCTCTGGTTTTACTTTGCTTTGTGCTCCGTTTCGCATGAGAAGTACCCCCCCTTCAGCGGGTGGACACGTGAAAGTGTTATACATGTTGATGTGGGTGTAGGGGTAGGTATGTAAAAGAACGATGTGCAGAGAGGTGGGAGGAGAGACGGGTCGTGATTTGGAGGGGCGAAGGCACCCCTTAGTTGTGCACGTACCGCGAGAGATGCGTCGGCGCTCGGGCGCAGCCCACTAAACCATCTTTTCCATAAACGAGGGGAGAAACATGTGGGTGGGGTGTGGGGATTATCCACCACTCGTGTCCCCTCGCCCAGGTGAAGGTAGCAAGCCCTTGGCATCCTCGCTGTTGTTCTCCTATTGTGCCAGCCACCTGCATGCCTATTGTAGCAGTTCAGTCAGCAAGTCCACATACACGGCAGCGGCACGGAGAAGAATAGCAACAGAGAGGCCTCGAAAGAGACGAGGGTAAGGTATGTGTTATCCAATGCGCATATGAAGCACCCACGGAGAGGAGAAGGACGCCTCGCAAAGCGACACAAGAATGCCCTGAGACCCACACACACACACAAATCTAAACATGCAGCAACAGCGGCAGTGGTGCAGGAGAGGGAAAAGGAAGCGAGAATCATACAAGTATGTGGTGCAGACCCCAGATCCACTTATGCACTCATCACCGAGACGAAGAGCACAAGAGGAGTTGCAGGGCGAGGTAGAGTACGAAAGGGAAAGCAGTAGGCGAAACGAGGAGACCAGCGCCACATGCATTGATTGGAAAGCTCTCAGCAACAGCCACTGTTGCTGGGCGCCGCCGCCGGGTCAAGAGAGCTGTCGGCGCTAAGTGTGATGGGCTGGTTGGTACCGCTGCTTCCGTAGCGGTGGGCCCGGGGTGGGGTAATGCTCCCGTACACACGACCTTCACTCGGGGAGCTACGGGCTGGAATCACCGCCTCTCCGTCTTCCGTCACCACCATCAGCCCACGTCGCGGACGCGAGCGGGATGGC
Source organism: Leishmania braziliensis MHOM/BR/75/M2904 (assembly GCF_000002845.2). Classification (NCBI taxonomy): domain Eukaryota; phylum Euglenozoa; class Kinetoplastea; order Trypanosomatida; family Trypanosomatidae; genus Leishmania; species Leishmania braziliensis. The sequence continues at coordinate 244,454 of NC_009313.2, read as the reverse complement.
GTGCAACCCCCAATCCTGGAGTAGGCACCCCCGCCGCTGCTGCTACCACTAGCAACAGCACCACCACCCATCCCAGTGACCTCGCGACTACGTACAACCTGTGTCGCTATTGCGCTGAACACCTCCGCTACGTTTTGCCCTGTCTTTGCGCTTGCGAAGAAGTGCGCGGCCTTGAGCTCTGCCGCCATAGCCGCCCCCTCGCCCTCGCTCACCTCCCGCTCCGTCGGCGAGGCGTCCGCCTTGTTTCCGCACAAGACGAGCTGAATGTTGCCCTCCCCCACAACAGCGTAGAGCTCCTTGGCCCACGTGCGCACCTTGCGTAGCGTGTCAGCATCGGTGACGTCGTACACAATGATGGCCCCATCAGCGTTACGGTAGTACATCGGCGCGAGTGCGTGGAAACGCTCCTGCCCTGCCGTGTCCCACAACGCCAATTCCACTTCGCGGATGGCGCCAGGGGCGTTGCTAGGGTCATTGATGGGGACTGCCTTGGAACTGCACATGCTTGCCTGGACCGTGCTTGCCTCTTTCTCATCAAACATGCTGTAGACATAGCGGGAAATCAGCGACGTTTTGCCAACACGGCCCTCGCCGAGGAGCACAACCTTGAAACTGAGCTCCTTCATACTCACATCCATCAATCTACGGAGGGCTAAGGGGAGGGAAAGTGTTCCACACCACACCCACACACAAAATGTGAGACGTCGGCTGACGCGTGCGTGTGTATCCGTGTGTAAGTGAGGAGGAGAAAAGGCAAGTGAGGACAGAACGCGGTACACTGCAAGGAAAATAAGCACACCAAGAGCACTGTGGAAAGGGAAAGAGAACACGTCGACCAGGACAGCGAGAGCAAACAGACCCCAAAAACATAATAATAAGACAGGAGAAGAACGAAGAAATGGCAGTGGGACACAGTTGAGGCCCGTGGCCAAGCAGAAGGAGCGAACCGAACAAGATAACACTTAACAAAATTGAGGAATGAGAAAGTGTGTGAGTGAGTGAGGCAGCAGTTCAGATGTGGGCGTGGGTGTGCGTCTCAATACACGAGAAAGCAACCAAAACCACACTTCGGGCAACTGCGGTCACGGCAACGCAGGCACTTCAGCAAGCAGCTGTGCCTCGCCCTCGACACGGCAACCGCACAGATAACTCGTTGCCGGGTGGAGAGGTATATTACTTGAGACTCCTCCAATATACACCCTGACAGGCTCCCGAACTCGCGCACACGAGTGGGAGTCGACCGAATTTCCTCCTTTTGTGTTTTGAGAATGACTTGATGTGGATGTGAGTATTACTGACGAAAGACGCAAAAGTAAAACACGTGGTGGAAGCGCAAGCGGTGGTGGTGACCGCAGAGGAAAACAACAGCAAAGGGGTGGGAAGGAGCAACGTATGGTAATGGCGCATGAGAAAAGGAAGGAATAAAAGGGGGAAAGAAGATGGCAAAGATTCACACATATACTGACCCGATGCTCTGCAGGCGGAGGGCGCCTCTTCTTCCTCCCAACCCCCCCCCTCATCCCTAACAGATACAAAAGTGGATTTGAGCGAGAAGAGGGCGTTCCTGGACGCACCACGAGCAAATGAGCGTGTCCTGGCAGTGGTGCCAGTTTCGTTGGAGACAAGGAGCAGTGCTATCGTGTACTACGTCCTCCAAGTCTCAACCCATACAAACCTTGTGTGCGCATCTCTTTTCACCTCTCTTTAGTGCCACCTGATGGCGGGCAGGACCCCCCCCTCCCCTCCCTGTGCTTGGTGTATCCCAGGGCCCAGTATACCCCCGCGCCCTCTGTGTGAGGAGGGCCCAGCAGCCCCACTTTACCCCTGCCAATGCCAGACCACCTCTGGCGGTGACAGGCTCTGGGCGGCACTGCGGGCGTTGGTGCCATCCGTGTGGTGCGCAGGGTGTCTGCATGACTCGGGCGTGCTGCACCCGGCTCTCGCTGCCTGCTGGTGCGGGGGGCCTGGGCCGCGCTGGGGGGGGCGTGGCGGGTGGCGGCCGGCGCGACGGGGGCTGCTGTGGGGCTGTCTGCGGTGTGTGTGTGTGTGTGGGGGTGGGGGGGTTTGTGGCGGGTGCTGTGCTCAGATGGCTGAGCCGGTGCCCTGCTGCTACGCGCGTGTCTGCGGCGGCGTTGCACGACGCGGTGGGCCTGTGGCAGGCCGTGGGCGGGGTGGGGAATCACTCGTGTGTTGTGTGGCGGAGAGCGGACACATCGGGAAGAGGGTTGTTGTGATGTGTTCTTCGCTCTTTTTGAAAAAAAAAACGGAAGAGGGGAACGCACAATTCATCTCCGTCATCCGTTAGTGTCTTGTGTGTGCGGCGCGTATGCGTATGCGCGGAAGTGTGTCACACCTGAAATATTGTCTACCCCCCCCCCTCCCCACTCCTTTACCAGGAACCCAACGCAATGCGACTTGTTTGTGTCTCACATATATATATCCACCTACACGTACATATATGGACCTCACCGACCAGATGAACTTTCACTCGACGCTCGCCAGTAGCTGGCTGAAGTGCTTCTGCGCCACAGGTGTAGCGATACGTAGGCCGTACTGGTGGTACAGTGCTTGCAAGACCTCCTTGCAGTACTTAATGCTAGCGGTGGTTTGCGCAGGTACGCCTAGCTGGACATTCAGCTGCTCCTCCCAGGCCTTCAGACGCTCCAGCTCCAAGTGTTGCCGAA
>NC_009313.2:205527-241670 GCF_000002845.2 Leishmania braziliensis MHOM/BR/75/M2904 | reverse complement strand
CCGCGTCCAAGAGCTAGTAAACCGTGGTGGAACGCAAGCGGTGGTGGTGACCGCAGAGGAAAACAACAGCAAAGGGGTGGGAAGGAGCAACGTATGGTAATGGCGCATGAGAAAAGGAAGGAATAAAAGGGGGAAAGAAGACGGCAAAGATTCACACATATACTGACCCAATGCTCTGCAGGCGGAGGGCGCCTCTTCTTCCTCCCAACCCCCCCCTTCATCCCTAACAGATACAAAAGTGGATTTGAGCGAGAAGAGGGCGTTCCTGGACGCACCACGAGCAAATGAGCGTGTCCTGGCAGTGGTGCCAGTTTCGTTGGAGACAAGGAGCAGTGCTATCGTGTACTACGTCCTCCAAGTCTCAACCCATACAAACCTTGTGTGCGCATCTCTTTTCACCTCTCTTTAGTGCCACCTGATGGCGGGCAGGACCCCCCCCTCCCCTCCCTGTGCTTGGTGTATCCCAGGGCCCAGTATACCCCCGCGCTCTCTGTGTGAGGAGGGCCCAGCAGCCCCACTTTACCCCTGCCAATGCCAGACCACCTCTGGCGGTGACAGGCTCTGGGCGGCACTGCGGGCGTTGGTGCCATCCGTGTGGTGCGCAGGGTGTCTGCATGACTCGGGCGTGCTGCACCCGGCTCTCGCTGCCTGCTGGTGCGGGTAGCGGCCGGCGCGACGGGGGCTGCTGTGGGGCTGTCTGCGGTGTGTGTGTGTGGGGGTTTGGGGCGGGTGCTGTGCTCAGATGGCTGAGCCGGTGCCCTGCTGCTACGCGCGTGTCTGCGGCGGCGTTGCACGACGCGGTGGGCCTGTGGCAGGCCGTGGGCGGGGTGGGGATCCACTCGTGTGTTGTGTGGCGGAGAGCGGACACATCGGGAAGAGGGTTGTTGTGATGTGTTCTTCGCTCTTTTTGAAAAAAACGGAAGAGGGGAACGCACAATTCATCTCCGTCATCCGTTAGTGTCTTGTGTGTGCGGCGCGTATGCGTATGCGCGGAAGTGTGTCACACCTGAAATATTGTCTACCCCCCCCTCCCCACTCCTTTACCAGGAACCCAACGCAATGCGACTTGTTTGTGTCTCACATATATATATCCACCTACACGTACATATATGGACCTCACCGACCAGATGAACTTTCACTCGACGCTCGCCAGTAGCTGGCTGAAGTGCTTCTGCGCCACAGGTGTAGCGATACGTAGGCCGTACTGGTGGTACAGTGCTTGCAAGACCTCCTTGCAGTACTTAATGCTAGCGGTGGTTTGCGCAGGTACGCCTAGCTGGACATTCAGCTGCTCCTCCCAGGCCTTCAGACGCTCCAGCTCCAAGCGCGCCGAGGTGGTCGAGCCTGCCGCTGGCTCGCCCACCTCCGTCAGCTGCAGCTCCGCACTTCCTAATGTAACCGAGCCATAGATGGCTTCCTCTGACCGCAACTGCGCAAAAGCAGCGCTGGCGTGGGTCACAAGGTCCAGCGGCGGCAGCGCCACCTGCACAGGTCGCACCTTGAGGCCCACGCTGCCATCCACGGTTCGCGTCTCTGTAGCCGAATTCGCTGCCCTCAGAGCGCCACCGTCTCCACCCCGCAGAGGGCTGTGGGACTGACTGCGATGGCGTCGCTGCTGAGCCTGATACACAAGCACCGCTAGCTCAGCAGCCAAAGCTGCTTGCAGAGAGTAGCGAGACTTCATGTTCTCTCGAACACTGGCTTCCTGCACCTGCTGCGCCTCGGCGTCCAACAAAAAGCGCAGACTCTCCGGCGGCACCGTCTGCGGTGCGGCGTGTCCGCGCCGCAGTAGTCTCCTCCATGTCTCAGTGAGAGTGGCCCTCACGTGAGTGGCTCGAAACGTCGAAATAGCTTGGGCGAGCGAAGCCGCTGACGTCGCGAGCGATGCAGGGGCACTCTCTGATGCTGACTGCGAGACGGGCAGCTTGGCACGCCGCACCGCACGGCGCCACCGATCAGCCTCTGTCGCTTTGCGCTTTCCTCTCACAGGTGTCGCTTCAGTGCTGCTCGCGTCCCTTTCCGCGGGGTTGTCATGAGACAGCCATGTCGTGTCATCCTCTTCCAGTCCCAGAAGCACCTCCTCCGCCGACACCGTCGACTCCTCATACCGCAGAAGAAACGCCACAAGTGAGCCCGCCTTGGCGAGGTTGTCCGCTGTCGTCTGCAGTCGCTGCTGCGTTGCCTGCACGTAGGCAAGGCCTGCAGTGACTTCCTCATACAGGGCGTGGTGCTCCTTACGGCACAGCTGCGCATCAAGGGAGGAGTGGAGACCAAGGAGGGTAACCTGTTCAGCCTGACGCTGCAAAGCCTGGAGGAGTCGGTTGAAGGAGAGGCTGAGGAGTCGCCGGACCGCCATGAGGCGCCGCACGTGCAGCGACGCTGCCGAGGGGCCGGTCAGCGCAGGCGACTGCGCTGAAGCAGCAGGAACAGCAGAAGAAGCCGCCTTACCTAAGCAACGCTCCAGCTGGGCAAGACGCACGGCAATCGTCGCGTTCTCATCAAAGCTCACAGGTGGCCAAGCTGAGGCATGTGAGAGTCCATAGAGAAGTCGCTCACGTGCTGTGATGTGGGCGGGCTGTGGTGTACCCCCGACCGCCACAGAACCATACAGGAACGCGTCATTCACGTGGTACTGCAGCAAGAAGGGGTACCGGCGGTTTAGCTCCACGTACTCAGCAACTGCGAGCATCTTGTACTGCTGCGTCAACCATAGGAGAGCAAGGAGAAGCTCGTGCGGCGACGCGTTGAATGGTGTTTGGAGGTAAAAGGCGTCTCGGCGATACCCCACCTGAGCCAGGCAGCGCAGCACCAAGTACCAATCAGCGATGGGCAAGGCGGTGCGCAGACGGCCGCTGTAGACTTCATCAAGTGGGAATCGAGATGACGGCCGCCGGATATCGTGGCGATCACTGCGCATCATGCCAGCAGAGCCCGCCTCTCGCCCACAGGGAGTGAAGGACGATGCAGACCACAGGGGACTGTTCAGTGGCAAAGGGTCGCGCACGCAGCGCGCCAGGTGCTCCTCCTCCGACTCACCCGGATGCCTCCACACCAACCGCACCGGAGCTGCGCGACTCAACGAGACCTCGCCTGCATTCTCGTCGTCTGCATCTGACGACGACGAGTACACCACCTCGTAGGTGTCCTCCGCACCACCAGTTCGAACATCAGCCTCTCTGGGTGAAAGCGGGCCCCGGCGACGCCGATGCTTGTCAAGGACAGTGAGGCAGTAGAAGACCGCGTTGAAGAGAACTCGCCACAGCCCGTTGCGGAGGTGCGCCGTGACATCTACCAATACCGCCGCCGATGGGCCCGGCAAGTCCGCGCAGTAAAAGCTCAAGTACTCTTTCAGCCCCCACAGAAACGACTCGACGTCTTCGGGACTTGACGGCACCGTAGCACATTGAGACATCTCCTCCGCCTCCTCTCCCTCATCCAGCCCCGCCCCCTCTACCGAGCGTATTTCGAAGAAGCCCAGCGCCGCCCACACCCGAACAGCAATGTGCATTAAAGCTGGGATGCCCGAAGCAGACAAACTGGACGGCAGCACCACAGTCGCTCTTGCTGGCTGCGAGAGCGAGGATAGAGGCGGTGCTTCAGCATCTTGTTGAGAGGAGGTTGATGCCTTAACAGAGGCGGCGGATAGTGCAGGAAGCGGCGTGGAACTTGACCTTGTCGGTGCGCACCTGCCTGTAACCTTGACAACATCCTTGCCGGGCTGAGCAGCTTGAGCCTCATCGTCCTCGGACACAGGCTGCCGCACCCGAGCTGGTGTTAACGAACAGCCGCTAGAAAGAATGCAGTGTGGGTTCTCCTTCTCAGTCACTCCACTATCGCCACTCACAACACCCCTTTCGATCCGCTGAGATAAACACACAGGCGCAGCAGGCGCCTCTTTCCTGGTCGGCGTGGGAATGACTACTTCACGTGACCTGCCGGCGGTGTCACTCCTCGGCGCATGCGAGTCCCTCCCCTGCGACATCTGAAATTGCTGATACAGTGCAGCCAGGCGATCCACAGATGACGAGACTGGCTGACCGAATGAGGAAGCGGGTGGTGCCTCTCGATCGCGCGGAGGGCAACTGCGTGAAGAGGAGACGGAAGACGCGGTGGGTGCCGTCTTTACCCCACTGTGTGGGGGGAAAGGCGGCAGCACTTCCGGTGAAGACACAAAAGACGGCGGCGTCTGAAACGTGTTGAGGGACGACGCGCGGTCGGCAAGAGCACCAACTCGAGCTCTCGGTAACTGAATTGGGGTCACATGAGATGCTGTGAAAGTTGATGTCACCTGGTCCATCGGCGAAGACAACTGCGCTGCCCCTGCCGATGCCCAGAACGCCACATCGCCATCCTCAGCATCGTCACCGTCATAGAAGGGCTGTACAAGTCGGACGGGACACCGACGGGATCGCTCTTCCCCACGCATGGCGACAAGTTCCGCAGGACAGTAGCAGGGGGGAGGAATTGGAGTCTCTCTCTAGCTCTCGCCACAGATGAAGAAGTAAAAGACGCGATAAGTCTCTACAGAAACTGAGGACTGACGTAGTTCAAATCGAGAGAAGGGTTAGGCGACTCGGCCCCCTCCCTCGTACACGTCCTTTATCACTCTCTAGTGCTGCGCTTTCCGTTATATCCAACTCTTTCTCCTGCACTTCGGCTATGTTGTGTAATACATGTGTATGAATATGTAGGATAGAAAGAGAAGGGAACCCTACCGCTGCTAAAAGTTAAGCTGTGGTGCGTGCGACAACCATGAAGTGAGGAAGATAGATTAGCAAGTTGTATCGCCCTCTCTCTCTCTATCGTGTATGAATGGAAGAGATGATCGATAAACGGAAAAGAAATGCCGACATACAAGTCAGACAGCGACGTGCACGCTTGTGTATGGTACCATCTCTCTTTATGTCGCCCTTTATCCAAGAGGGAACACTGCTCGTGAAGGAGTCGCCGTGTGTTGAGGCCCCGGATGCAACCCCTCTAGCTCTCTTTCTTTTTCTCGCGTGAGTGGAGAACTTAGCTGCGGAAGCAAAGTGCGTCTGTGTGTATGTTTAGTCATAAACACGCGTCGAGGACAAAATGCATTTATTCACAGACACAGAAGCCAGATGGATGAAGATGGGAAGGTGAGGACTAAGAAAAACTTCACTTAGCGTGTTCAACCGGGGTCAAAGCAGGGGCGCAGGGAAGGGGTACTCTTGACCTTCTATGCGACCTTCACCTGCAGTTGAAGCCCGTACCCCTCTTGAACGACTTAAGCGCCTCCGTAGCTTCACTGTATCGGGCCTTCTTAGTCGGTTGTAACCAACCAACCGAGTATCCACACCATTCGCACCCTTACCTCCTCTCGGCCTCTTGCGTGATAGGCAGAGAAAGGTAGAGGCATCAGTGAGCAGCCTCTCACGCCCAACAACGCACAAGAGAAAAAAACGCGTACAAGACACGTTCTGGGCATCTTGTAGGCACAGCAGGCATGTACAGGGCTGTGCCTCCACTACAATACGTGTGGGGTGGGGCAGGGGAGGTTTCTAATACTGGCCTCTTGTGGCGTTTTTAACTTTCTTTTGTGTTACGTCAGAAAACACAAGAGAGAGAGGGAGTGGGGGGGGGGGCAAGACATGACATCAAAGTAAAAAAAGAACGAGCTGGACAACTACACCAAAGAACATAGGGCATGGAAAGACACACAAAGCGCACACGCAGCCCCACATGAAGAAAGCACCGCGGCACAACAGCAAAAAGGAAGAGGGCCATACCAAATAAGAAAAAAAAAAACGAAACAAAAGTAAAGGCGGAGAGAAACCTTAACCAGTAGCTGTGTACTAGTATCCATGAATGTCGTAAATTGCATTGAATGGAAGAGCAATGATGCCAGTGTCGCACGCTCCACCTTAAGCAACGTCATCTCCCACTTTGGTCGCTCACGCATTACTCGGGTTCTTACTCGCTCCCACTCCTCGGAGTCTCCTCTCTCAGAGATGCGCTCTACACAGAGCAACTTTTTCTCGGCTTGACTCTCTCTCGCGTTCTCTTGAACCATTAGTCATCACCACTGAAAAAAAAATATGAGAAGCCGCGAGGAAAAAAAGGGGGACAAGGCCAGTGGAGAAGTGCACAATGGCATCAAACCCTTTACACGTTCCCTCCCTCCTTTTTTCCCTTTTCGCTCTGGTATTGCGGAAGCGGCAACGCTTGTGAGGAGTAGTGGGTGTGTGTGTGTGTGTGCGTGTGAGGAACGTAGAGAAGGAATAGAAAAGCAGCAACCGCGGCAGCATAGGGCTGCGCACGCACACGCACACATTAAACGCCATCCGCACAATAAGCATCACGTTTCTCCGCATTCACAGTAAATCATTTAAAATAAAAAATTGACGACATATTCAGTGTTACAGGGAAGAGGGAAACAAACAATACAACAGAGCTTCACAATAACTGAAACAGAAAAACAAAACAAAAAAAAGAGAGACGCAAGAAGGAAACAGCACAAGAACATAAAGAAAGAGAGCGACAGAAAGTGAGATGGTAAAGTTGACAAGCGAGAAGACGCCACCGTACTGGTCACGCACCTGCACAACTGAAGGGGAAAAGACGAGCACAATTTTTTTCGTCCCCGGCCACTCTCCACCACACAACGCACAAGTCGATCCCCACTCCACCCCTGGGCTGCCACAGGCCCATCGCATCGTGCGAAGCAGCCGCAGACACGCTCTACAGCGATGCACCGGCTCAGACATCTAAGCATGGCCCCTGCCTCACAGGTCGTCACCTGGTGCACCCCTCGGCGTGGCTCAGAGACCCTAGCAGTACACAGCGAGGATCGGGTGAGATACATTCGAGTCATGCAGACACCCTGCCCATCATGGGGATGGTACTAATGGCTTCATCGTCACAGTCCTCTTCGATGCAACGCTGTGCAGAACCTGACCGCCGAAATCAGCAGTAATGCACCGCTCTAACCTCCTCTGCGTCCTAGATACTTGGCCCTGTCGCCACTAGAGGTGATTCGGCATTGGCAGGAATAGAAGAGGGCTGCCTGGCTTCCTCACGCAGAGAGGGCACTGGACTCTCATACCACTCGGAAGGCTCTCCCCCTTCCGTCATCAGTGCCTTGAGAAGAGGATAGAACAACAAAAAGGAAAACTAAAGGAGATGAAAGATAAAGGCACTACAGCCTCTGGCACTCACTCTTCTGCTTAGACGCTCTCATCGTCATCAAGTATCGATTTTTTTTCCTGCATTCAAGGGCATGGCTTGCTGCCCTTTCCTTTCCTACTTGCCCAGAGTCTCTGGCCCTTCTTTATCCCCCGCTCATCAGTCCTGGGGTTTTTGGTGCACCTGTTAACCGATTACTTACTGGATGATGCTTTCATTTCCATTGGAAGGGCAAAGAAAGACGCGTCGAGGTGCACGCAACAATGCAGCGCATACAACGAGATAAAGAAGGAAGTCGAGAAGATTGTCACGAGTGGGGGAATTCGCACATAGACAGAAAAAAATGGAAAAAGCGAAACCCTCGATGAGTTACCTGGAGGCAAGGAAGAAAAAAAAAAAACGAGGTGAAAGTAACGCAAAGACAAGCAATCTATAGGAGACGGAAATGACGACCCTTCTCACGGCATTTCCCATGATGCTATCCCACCTGAGCAAACACGCACACATACATATATATATATATATATATATATATACGCGCAAAGAAAGAGAGACATGCATGCTTAGACGTACCCAGACACAAAGACACACAATATACACCGCATCACGTCCTCTCTTCCTTAAATGCCCCTTTTACGAGTGGAGAGAAAGGGAGACGGCACTGGATGGGGGAGTGGGGTGACTTCTTGTTATTCGATGGAATTTAGCAGAGTGACGTACGAGAAGTCTCTCACACTTCAAGGAAAAAATGAACAGAGAGTAGTCGAAGATTTAAAATCGAAAAAAAAAGACACGTGCGAATCACTAGCACCAACATGACGAACAAAACGGGAAAAGGGGGAGTGGAAGGGCGAAGCAAAGCAACAACGAAAAGTCAAGCACAGAGAGAGAAGTGATTTGCACGGTGGCTGACTGATCCCTCTCCAACTTTCCCCCTACCATATTATTCCTCTCACTTTCAATGACGATCTTTGAATGTAGTTGCAACAGTAGCAGCAGAGGTGTTGAAAGAAGAAACGTGAGGAAGAAAGAGAACTTGAAAAGGACCTAGGAGCAGGCAACGGACGGGCAAAGGCAAAAAAAAAAAATTAACAAATAGCACCAGCAAAGATGAACCAATCACGCGCACACAGTACATGCCAAGTGGTCAACAGCTCAGTTACTTCCTGACTGTAACAGTAGTTCGCCCGGATATAGTGCTGTACCCGCCGGTAGCCAAGGGAGTGTTCGTCCCGCTCGTTGCAAGACTCACGCCGCTGCCTCCACTCGTTCCGCTGAAGCGGGTCGCCATGACCGTGGGAGATGAGCTATCTGTATACTTGAACGGGGCGAACTTTCCGCCCGCGCTGCTCTTCTCCTGTGCACTGGGATTTATTGCAGGGCTGTTGGTGCAGCTGGGTGTCGCTGTGTCGGACTGAGCTTTGGGACGCACATCGTACACACGTAGGTGGCCACCAAAGCCAAAGCCGCCTTGTGGCATCTGCGACGGAGACTCTGCGTGCAGGAAGGCTGGTGACTGCCCCGACGGCGGTGTTACGGCATTAGTGTTGGGCGTACGTAGTGTGTAACGATACTCCGGGAACGTCGGGAAGGCACCACCAGCGACGGAGTAAGGCATAGGGCTGCCGCTCCTGCTGGTGCCGCTGAGGGCCACGTCGTATGGCGGGATGGCACTCTTTAAAGCCATGGATGCAGGAGTGCTGGCGTTACGGTAGTCGATCCTTTTTGCCTCGGCGATAGCGTTGAAATCGTCATCGCTCACATCCCCAACCGCCAGCGGGGTGACGGTGTAGCACGTGTCGCCGATGCTCACTGTGCGTGTCGAGGTGGTGACGGAGTTGAGTGAGCTCAGGATCTGCGGCGGCGGTTGCAGGCGAACTTCAAACTCGCGGCAGATGTGGATGTTGTTGCAGTCATCCAGGTACCGACAGCGATGCGCTAAGTGCAAACGGCAGATGAACTTCGCCGGAAGCTCCAGGACATCGTTTTCGCTAGCCGCCGACCGCTTCTCTGTCGCGTTGTTGGACGCACAGGCAGACTTCTTGGGGGCGTTGTGCACCAAGTAGCGGCGCAGCCCAACTGTGCACGCCACACGGTCCGCAGGAATCAGCTCGTTACTGCCTCCGTTGCCAGTGATGAGCACGTACTTGAAGTGGTTTGTCAGCATGGAGATGTCCTGAGGGTCTTGGTGGAAATGGCAGCACGTGGGTGAGCTCAACGCTTCGTAGCGCAGCTGTGGAATAGCAGACGGCACGACGTGCGCCTGACGGCACCAAGCGTGGCGGCATCGGCCTTCCAAGAAGGCTATGCAGAGCGACGGCACAGTTCCAGGCGTCGAGGTAGCGTGGGTAGGAACGAGCAAGTGCAGCGGCACCCGCAGCTTTCTGGTCATCGGGTCCAGCACCCAGACCCACTTCTCATCCTCCTTCTTGCAATCCGAGCTGGAGCTGGAACTGTGCTTTTCGTCACTCACCTCCGCCGTAGGTGCCGCACTTCCCTCCTCAGTTGCCGTGTACCCGTTACACGTGTCTCCGCCGAGTATGTGCTGGAAGTCGTCGCCCTTCCCCTTTGAGCCTAAGGAGGACACCGCAAACGATGCCGCCTCTCGCGACTGAATCATGTAGCTCATTCGCAGCGCAGCTCACCACACCGACAGTGATGCAATGTGATACAACAAAAGGCGGTGGCGCAGCGCCCGTATGTGCGTGCGTCTGTAACTCTGAGTGACGATGTAAAGTTTTTCTCTGGCGTGTATCACGTCAACGGCTCGTTTTTTGCTCCTTTTTTGTCTGCTCACATTGAAAGTAGCGAAGAAAAAGAGTGGTAATACGACCGATGAGGCCAGTCTATCTGTGTCTGTATTTTCTCGTGAAAAGGAAAGAAAAAAAACGCAAAAGTGGAAAGAGGAAGGGAAACGAAAAGGGCCAACAACAAAAAAAAAAGAACAAGAAAAAGACGCTGAGAAGAGTAGCACCAGCAAAACGAAAAAAAAAATTCTTTTTTTGGATTTATGTATTTTTATACTAAATAGAAGGTGCTGAGAAGAATATAAAGAGAGCGAAGCAAAAAAGGGTGGAGGGCAGACCAGGAAGGGAGAAAAGGGGAAAGAAGGGGGTATGTGGCGTCAGAGAAGAAAAGATACAGAGAGGAAGCAAGGCACAAAGGAAAGAAAAGAAGCCGAATAGTGATGCCCTTCTTTTTGACGTCTGTGTCTAGCTATATATCCATGTATAGTTCTATCTTGCTCACGTCCCCTCGATGCCACAATAATCAAATCCTGGTTTCTTCTTCGTTCCTCTGTCCTGGGGCTGTTCCTTGCTGTTTAGGACCTCTTCTTTGCGCCACCGCGACCCCTCGCCTCTTCTAGTTCGTTTTCGCTTCGGTACTTTATTGCTCAGGTTTCTATTTTTGTTATGGTTGCTGTTTTGCTCCGTTCTTTCGCTTCGCTCGTTATACTCTTAAGACACGGAAAGGGGAAAGGGGAATGAAGCCGAAAATTAAAAAAAGAGAGAAAGCGCCAAAGCACAGAAAAGACGTCTGTATGCACGTGTGGATCTGGGGGAGGGGGGGTCTGCTCGAAGGGGAATGGGAAACCAAGAGAGGTGTGTGAGGTCAAATGGGTAGTTTGGGGGCGACAATAAATATGCTGAATGAATCGACAGACAGAACAAGGACAAGGAAGAAAGTGGTGTGGCAAACGAACACTTACCGTGGCCGAATGACCAAGAGAAAAGATTGTTTTTCGGTACTCCGTCCTTGTCCTTCGCTCGCAGACTGTACTTACTTTCGAATGTCTTCTCACTTCTACAAGAGTACTTCTCTTGTTCAAAACTTGCTGATTGTCGTTCCTGACGTCTTTTGCGTGAGAATTATTCTTTCCTGTGTTAAGCGGAAAAAAGAGAGGCAGGAAGAATATGGCGCACGCCGCTCCGTTGTGTGGTGGAGCGTCACTGGATACGCCTATTCGCGCAGCGATGTCAATGACGACAAGAAAATGTGAGAGCGGATGTGAGAAAAGAGAAGGAAAAAGAAGAAAGTGGAAAAAAAAAAAGAAAGGAGCTGTTCCTCAATTCGAGTAAACTGAAGATTGAGGGAAGCCAAGAAGCGAAGAGACAATTCTGCACGTGTAGGGACGAATATCACGGAAGGGGAAATGAGCAACACAAGCAGTCATCGGTTGACCGGCAGAATTTGTGTGTTTGTGTGGGGGGATGCAGGTGAGCGTGTGGAAGTTGGATCGTGTGTAGCGCGTCACGGAGAAAGCGAAGCGTGTTGAGCCAGTCACAAGATAAAGAAGATTAGAACGAGTCGGAAAATAAGAAGTGAGACGGTGCACGTGCATCCAAAGACCGCTCTTCATTCAATGTGGCGTCATGGACAGTGCTGCGCCCCAAGAAACAGGAAGTGCCTCTCCTTTCTCTCTCTGATCCGCCTTCGCGCAACGTCCTCGGTCTAAAAGGACAACCAGTGTAGAGCCTCTTTCCTGCCCCTCGACTGGGCAATGACGGTGCCCATTGCTAGCTGATGGAAAGCATGTCAACACATTGGATAATGATGACAATCCACAGCAAGCTCCACACAGTCCGCAGACTCTCGATACTGGATGCCGCAATCTTTCTCATTGCAGGTCGTGCTTGGCGATTAAAGCCGCCTTCCATTGACACCTTTCTTTTTTTCCAGACCACAGATCCGATCAACCCAGTCATGGCCCACTTCAGGGCTCACACAAACGCGTAAACACACACACACACACACACACACACACACACGCACTGCAACCACACACGTAGTAGAGAGGAAGCGCAGAGGGCTCTGTGGAACATCTAGCAGGGAAGGGTGTCGTAGAGAGAGAGAGAGACGCGGAGTCGACAACACATCGCGCCCTATCGCTCCCCAAAAGCAACCTCGCCTCCCTTATCAGACAACAGAAGAAAATAAAAACCTACTACTCGCCATGGGGGAAGGCAAAAGAGTCGCTGCGTGTGAAGCCGATCGCGCAGATTCCATCCACGGTGAAAGTGGCAGGAGCCCCAACTGTGCACTAGAGATGAGAAAGGCGTCGTGAGCGCACGTGATAACGACAATACAAATGCACATACATACCCCGCCGCCGCACCATCCCCACTCCGCCTTCTCTAGCGGACCTTCTGCGGGACAAGGTTGTGCAGCATCCGCTCCTTTGTGATAAGGTGTGATGCCTTGTCCAGCAATGCTACGCTGCGCTCGACCGAGTCGTTCCACGACGCGATGACCTCCATCGTATTCTTTCGCGCCTCGAACACCACCAGTCCATCCACACGGTCCATCTTTGCGTAAAAGGTCTTGTTGTTGACCATCGTCATGATGAACATTTCCGTGTGCTCTGGCGACAGATGAACCAGCTCCGCAAGACGCCTGAGTGGGATGCGGGTGTAAAACTTGGAAATCACCATAATGTCGTGCTCGCTGCAGCGGTTGCTGAGCAGCTCCTGACGCGCGGGGTACGGTGCCAGCTCCGGGTGGGTCTGACACAGCACCTCCACCTCCGAGGAGACCCTCTCCTGGATCAGCTCAATGCTGTTGAAGCGCTGCAGAAGTGCGTACAGCTGCGGAATATCCTCCAGGTCACTCTTCAGCTTCTCGCTAATAGTTGAGAGAGCCGCGACACGGTCGTGCAGCTTGGTGACGGGTGCAAACGCCGTGCACTCCGCGAGATCCTCGATTTCCTTCGCGGTGGCATTTTCAGCGATGAGGTAGTGCACTACCATGTTGCTCAAGGCGGAGAGCTTGTCATCGGTGCTCTTCACGGTGTTATATGTCTCGTACCAGCACCGACCAACGTTGAAGAAGGACTCTTTGTGCGCATAGTATGCGCGCATGAGGTCAAAGTACTTGAGCTTCTGCTGCTGTGCCTCGTCGCGGCCGAGACCGCGATGGTTGATCTTTCTCGACACAAGAGGGACGTGGTCGTAGTCCTCCAGCTCTAGGCAAAGACGGATCTGCTGATTCAGCGCCTCCAACTTCTCTAAGCGCGGCATGTTCGTAATGGTTTCGATGTGCAGCGTACGCAGCATATCACACGCAGAGCGCTTACGGCCCGCCGCCTCGTGAAGAGTTGCCAGCTCAATTGTGAAGCGTGCATGTTCCAGTTCGACATGAATCTTGTTCTCGGTCACGTATGCCAGGCGCTCTAGCACCTCCTCCTGCTTCTCCTTCGCCAAGGAGCCGTCCGTGAGGACGATTGTGCACTCCGCGATCATAGCGCTCTGAGCCTGCTTGGTCTGTCCGCGCTTCTTCATCAACATATCCAGAGTTTCGAGCATAAGTTCCAGTTCCTTCTGCGTGCGGTAGATGCGCAGCACCTCCACTGCCAGCAGCTTTGTAGAAGCAGCATCGCCACCAAGACGGGATACCTTTTCCAGAGTGAGTAGCTCAGCGACGATCTCGTCGAGCTTCGCGTTGCTGCTGCGAAGAAGAACAGGAATCGTTGTCGCGTTGACTCGCTCCAGCAGCTTCGCCGTCTCCGCAGAATGGTCCTCATCCTGCTTGAAGCTGGCACCCTTCCATTCGTTGTCGGCCATGATTCACACCTGGTTGTGTAAGTTTCAATAAACTCACTTGCAGCTCTTCAGCTACAAAGCCGAACGAGCGAGAGATTGAGGGGAGGAGAAAAAAGAACGCGAGCTGCTGAAAAAAAAAAGAGAGCAAGGGCTCTTGAAGAGGGGAGAAAAGAGGCTCGCAAGTGGCTCAGGTGTAGAGAGACGAAAAGGGGGGAAAAGAGTGACGATGGTGTGGCATAGAGAGGTGTATGGAATCCGACTGCGACACGAGAAGGGGGGATCGAAAAAAAAAAAAGAGAAGCGCAGATACCACTCGAGGAATCGTATTCACTGTTTCGTGGGGAAGCTATACAAAGGAGAAGGGTGAAAACAGAGGCGTCTCAATGATTTGAGATGGCCGAATAGAGAAAGAGGAAGGAGACAAGTGACCACAAGGTGCAGAATTGAAACGACTATGTGTGTCGGTGTTGGCGTGGGCGTGTTCTTCGTTTTCTTCCGTGTACGTGTGTGCTGCTTTTGCACGAAAGCTTCAAACGAGGGAGGACAAGATGGAAAGTAACACAAAAAGAAGTGAAGGTGTCGAAGAGGAAGACAGTTTTGGTGGAAGCAGAAGATGCTCAGCAACTGTCATGAGGTAGCTGGCACTGCAGACATCTGCGCGGAGAGCAATGAGGGAAGAGATGCAATGCGAGGAAAGGGCAAGACATCACGAACACATTCTCCTACCACTTCTCCCACGAGTTGCCCATTGCTTGTAGGTAAAACCGAAGTGCATCTGGGCACGTGACCCCTGGAAACAACAGCCATCTATCAACAGAGAAAGGCGCAGCGAATCACTACGCACTGTGAGCAATTGTCTCCTCCTTTCCATACTTATGGTGGGTATCTCCTCCTGACTATTTCAGCTGCTTACTTGTCTGGTCTTTTACAATGACACGATGCGTCCTGCAATGCGCACTTGGGTTACAGGTTTACCTTAATCGTAATTCTCCACCGTACCGCATCTCACTTGTGACACTGCAGTAGCACTCAAGAAGATCATTCCAACAGTCTGCGCGCACTTCACTAATGGGGCAGGCAGCTGCGATTTACTTGGCTTCAAAACCAGCATCTTCACGCATAGCTGCAATCCCCGATGCTCTGCAACGGCTACAAGAGTGCCTGCTCAAATTGGTTTAACAGCGGGTCTTGATGCGGCGTGGAGCCAAGCTGCCGCCAGTCACTGAGAGCGCATTCCATCGTTTTCTCACTCTTATTGTGCGCTGCTGCAAGGAGCCGCATCGCGCTTTCGCCTTCCATTTTGTACTGCGCTTTGCACTTGCCCAGGTGCTGCGCCCATGCGTTTGACGTGTAGCGTGTGTGCAGGGTCCGCTCAGTCTGCAGCTCAGCCGCAATGCCGTAAAAGTTCCCCTCCAGCGACTGCGACACTTCATCACCCTCGCCGCATGCAGAAGCACGACGTTCCAAGACGCGATCCATAGCCCTCTGTTGCAAATGGCTCTCCATCAGCAGCTCCATGCGACTGGCGTAACGCAATAGCTCATGGCTGCTCTCGCGAGCTGCTCGCAGAATGATTGCGACGATCCTCACGTCCTCCGGCTTCAAAGTGGCACCCATCTGTCGAGCCAGGGTGATCGTGTGCAGTGCAATATCGACAGCGGTCGTGGTGGCATCAGGATACAAGACAGGGGAATCCACACACTCGCTGGCCGCTATCGTCGTCGCGACGCGATGAAGAAGTGAGGAGAGCTCGTCTTGACTGAAGAGGCGCAAGGCACGGCGAACATGTCGCGGATTCCATGGGAGTGCGAGCGCGCCAGACAGCTTTGTGGAAGTCGCTCCCAGAATCTCCTTGAGCCCAGTTGTGGCATTGTGCCATTGCTTGATGAGTCGCGTGTGCAGAAACGGCGCGGTCTCCACGGCAAACACCGCAACCTGCACCGCGGGCAAAAATAACCGGCGAGTTGCCAACGCATAGCACAGCGTCACAGGGGTCCAGCGACCAGTAGACCGAGCACCAGCACCTTGCAGAAGCTGCAAGTCCTCCTCTTCGTCAGCGCCGCTTTCTTCCTCTGCATGGCGCCTGGTTTGCGGACCATAGTGACGAAACGGGTTTGAGACTAGTCCCCATGTGGCCTTGTTCAGCGAGGCTTGAGAAAAGGGGCCGGCCGAAAACGTCAGCGTTGTCTCGATCAGTGACGCGACTTTCTGCTCGTTCGTCAGTCCAGCAAATGCGGCAACCCCCTGGGACGAAGAAATCACTACGAACTCCTCCGTTGACTCGCTGTAGAACGTGGCGATGGGAACGTGTGGCACTGTGAGAGGGTCGAAGACCATCGTTTCCAGCGCGCCGGTGCCAGGAATGAGGCTGACAAACTGCATATTCTCCTTTGTACGTAAGCAGGTCACAACAAGGTGAAACGGCCCGGCAAAGCGCAAACCGTCGACAGGAATGCTCGTGGCCACTTTCAGCACGGTCACCACCACCTCACCAGCGCGAGAGGCTGTTTCTGCCGTTGTCTGACGAAAATGAACAAGTTCCATCGCTTTTTCGGCAACTGAGTAGACGGCTGCATAAGCGCACTCCTTTTCATCGTTGTACACCACAATGCGGGATTCAATGCTTGCAAGCGTTAGCTTGCACTGAATCCGCTGCACGGTGTAGAAAGCCGCTGTCGAAGCCGGATGTGTCTTCAGGCCCCTAACATCCAGGTGCACCAGCACCAGAGACCCTTTCTCTGTAAGAACAAGAAGAGTGTTCCTGTTGAATGCGCTAATGGATGCGATTCCCTCCTCCTCCAGCCCTGTCTCAATACACCTCGGCGGAGCCAGGAACTGCCTCCACTCCTTGTTTTCAATGCGGCTTGCCGTGGGAACATCGAAGCGGGAGGCAACGAAAAGGTACTGCATCTGGGATGATGAGGATGCGCTACTGGACGCAATCGCTACACCACACATCGTATTCGCGCACAAAACCGCAAGCTGCGTTACGGAGGCGTCAGTAAGACACGCACTCTTTTCTACTGCCCACTGCACAGCCCACGTGTCACAGCGCACAACAGCGGCCACAAAAAATGAATCGGGGTCATTAAATGCAAGGGCTACATGGTCACCCGCCCTGTAGCGAGCCTTTATGTCCAGTCGTGCTGAGCGCACCACGTCGAATGAAGAAAAAGCTACGCAATCAGGATCCACCTTGTCGCCGTCCCCGGCTTTCTTCACAAGCTTGATGGCTGCCGGTACGTGATCTCCGTGGCAGCTCGCGAAGCAAGAGCCCCATGCCAGCTTGCCATCATTTGAAACTATAGCAAGCTTCATCCTCAGGAAACAAAATATGCAATCTGTTAGTGTAAGCACAAGTAGAGAAGAGGGAAGGGAAAGAGAAATAAACAGAGCATAGTTGCCATCAAGCAGGCAAACGCCTTTTCCCATTCACAGGCGTAGTCACATGTGTCTGGTCTCTTTCTAAAGAAACAGCAAGACCAATTGTGAGAATGGCACAAAGTTGAGAAGAGAATATTGACTTTTTCCTACCTTCGCTGACGGTACCCCGGCCCACACCGTGTCACAAAATTCGATACATTGCACAACCACAGCTACACTGTATGCTGTTCACAAGAATCGATACGCATAGTTTAAGGACGAGATAATGCCATAACAAACCTAGAGAGAAATAGTGGCATCTGCTTTTCGCTTCCGTTGCTTTCATCTTGCTTTTTCTTCATCCACAAACTAGCGTTGCCTACAAAGTTACTTTACCAAAAGAGAGAGAAAGATATTACGTAAGGTATAAAATAAAGGGTCCTAAAGCTTCGCGGACACGAGACGATAGTAGAGTCCATCGGAACGCTTCGCGGGCACTCTACGAGAAGAGCATGAGGAAGGCGAGCATCAGCGCGAACAGGCCGATGGCCTCCGTCAGGGCGAAACCGAGAATGGCGTAGTTGAAGAGCATCTTGGTCAAGTTCGGCTGGCGAGCGCAGGACATCAGCAGGGAGCCAAAGATGGTACCAATACCCATGCCGACACCAGCAAGAGCAATGGCGGCGAGACCAGTGCCAACGTAGTGCAGCCCCTGGACGGAGATGGCGACAGTGGAAGCCTTGCGAGGTGTGACCACGAGCACACTTGAGGCGGCCGCCGCGCGGCGGGTGACGGGCTGGGAAATAACACGGCGCATCATTTTTTTCGCGTAAGGGAAAAGGCTGTTTGTAGAAAGAGTAAGAGTGGGAAGAGTATGTGAAACTGTTATGAAATAAGAAAGTGAATTCATTGAAAAGAAAGCAGCAGGGAAGAATAAGTAGGACATCGGTGGGAAGTACATTGGGCGAGAAACAGTATCCAAAAAGGTATGCGAGACCTCTTCTGTAGAGTATGAACGTAGCGTGTGAAAAGGTACGAGAGAATTCAGATAGTTGAGGGGCGACATGATGTGTTTGCTCTTGTTTTTTCTTCCTCAGCTCTCACGGAACTTCACACAAAAAAAAATCCTATTTGTAGGCAGAAAAAAGACTCACGTACTACTCTTTAGTGGTGCTACTTGCGCAGACCAAACTGTTTCAGCACCAACATCATGACCTAAAATGTACTTTGTATCGACGTACGACTTTCCAATACCACATCCTGTACCGAATGCGGTGACGGCTGCACGAGACGCTACCGAACGAAATACAACCATCGAAATGGCGCCGCCGCATAGAAATCCAAAGCTCATCATTTTCAACGTATTGTCCGTAATATACGACCACTTCTGTGATTCGGTGAGCGCATCACGATCGATAATGGTACTGTCTCCCATTTTCTTGTTGAGTGTCTTGAGGTGGCGTTAGGACAAAAAGTAATCTGGCTTTATGTCACTCAGCTTAGCAGCACAGTGGTTTGAGGGAGAACATAGAAGATGAGGAAAGAGGAATAACACATCAAGTGATATCACAGGCATCGCCACAAAAGAGCGACAGTCCACAAGAATAGTCTGTCTGCAGCAAAGTTGTTCTTAGTCATTGTTTGTGATAGCACAGTTTTTCAATTGCTTTTGCTTTACTCTTCTTTTTTGTTTGATGAAGCTTTGTCAAAGTAGAAAAAAGTGGTGACAACTACCAAACACTTTAATGGTGCTTCTTGGTCGCGTGGCGGAGTGCTTCCTCCATTTTCGAGCGCTTCTTCTTGGCCGCAGTGAAGTCTCCGAGACGCTTCTTGCAGTACTTCAAGGCGCGCTTCTCCTTTCCAACACGCAGAAACTCTTGCACGCGCTTCTCCAGGGGGGATAAGCCTACTAAATCAGCGATGATAGCCTTCACAGCGCGCAGGCGCTTGTGGGGGACGGAAAAGCGGTCATTGGGCGACGGCTGGCGCGGGCGGCGGGTCGTCACGTGACCTTTGTTGAAGCCGGCAACGATGCCAGTGCGAGGAGTAGGTGCGGACATTAGTGTCACCTTGATCGTGAGAGCATCGAATGAGAACGCAAAAGAGTATGGGCATTTTTGAAGGGTGAAAAGGGCAAAAAAACAAGCATTGAAAAATAGAGAAAATAGCAGAAGGAGATATGGCAAAACATGAGCTAAATCGTTTAACGAGAAAGGATTTAATAATAATATTAACTCGCTCCTTCCAAATTGAAGCCCATTGAGAGACATATTGGCGCCAAGTGTGCAAATCCTGAAGATGCATGAAAGAGAGAGACGCCTACAAACCCTTCCATATTTCTGGACAGACTTTCCTCTTTTTCTTTGTTGTCTCTTGGAGGCCCGAAATGCAGAACAACTAGTCAATAAAGAAAAAACATCAAATATATTTCCGAGCTTGTTTAAGGTACCAGACCGAACCTTTAGTTCACTCCCTCATTCTTTCTGCCTTCCGCTGAATAGCAGCTTCTTTCTTCAGTCGTTTTTTGCGCTGTGACTTGCTATTCAGATCCGCGATAGCAGGCGGTACAGCAGTTTTGAAAAAATCACTCACTGGCAGCCCTTTTTCCAAATCGTGCAAATAGCGCAAGATATGCTCGTTGGGGTTTGTGCGGCGCACTGAGACCATACTTTGCCATTTTTTGCGCGGTAAAGAAACACATTGCAGGGACCGCTTGTAGGACATCATCATTCCCAAATCCCACAAGCGGCACCCGGCGGATTTCATACAAACACCAGTTAAACTCAGCTGCAGGGCCCCGCCGCCGCTGATACAGTATGCACCGGTTGCGGAAGCGTAAATGTCTCCAACTAGATAACCAATTTCACATGCAACGAGTTCTCCCTCTTGAATGAGGGGTGAGCTCTCCAAGATAGGCATTTCGTTGTATTTCCGGTAACGAATAGCAGTGATGATAATTTTGGTTGCGTACTTGGTTGGATTGAAAAACATGTGAAGCAAACATACTCGTAACGGCGCACATAGCCAATTCTCACCATGTTGCCTCCTTATGAGCGTAAAAACGTCGACCAGGTCTGCTTGCCGGTTTACGAAAATCTCGAAAGAGGGACGATGAGTGCTTTCGTTTGGCGTTTTTGTGAGCTTACGTGAGACCCCAAGACAATCTTTATTGAAAATGCCTTCGTCACCCTCACAAAAGGGAAAACCACTTATAGTGTTGCGCTGTGCTGCGCCGTCAACAAGGGCGCAAATAGCCCTCTCCATGTGCAGCTTTGGGGCAAAGAGAAAAATGTTTTCACTGATTTCAACAGCCAGGGGGAAAATGCCGCGTTGGCAGCACGCATCAATCAAAGAGGGATCAAACAAGGGTGAGAACCCAAGCTCCTCGTTCCCTTTCAGCTTCGCGGGGAGTGTCTCAAGATCATCTTTGCTTTTCACCGGTGGGAAAAAACTCGAAAAGTGCTGGACATCCGCTTTTGTCAACGGTACAAGATGGCGCACATCCGTGGCCTGACTTGCATAGCTGACCTCTGCCTCTATGTTAAACTCTTTCCCTTTGTCTTCACGAAAATGCTGGGTAACCCTTTGCAAGTAGGTGGCGTGCATGGACACGAGCTGGGTGCCATGTAATGGCTACGAACCTGTCATCAGAAAAAGCCATGGATCACAGATACAGGAAACATACAGTTGGCTGCTCGATTTGCTCAGGTCCGTTTGATAACCCCTGCAGCTGCGCATGACGTCAAGCTGACAGCGTCAGTGAACTCGGCTTCAGTGCTGTAAATTAATGACCTGCACTCAAAGCAGGCAAGGGTTCAAGAGTGCAATGTGCACTTGTCTGCTGGTAATTTCGTTTTTGTATTGGTTTTGCAACTGCAGTGATATCAGGTGCACTAATCGAGGGAAGAGCATGTGCCTAAACCTTGATTGCCCAGATAACCTCGCGAGCACCAAATAATGACTAGCAAGGGTCTTTGATTGCCTCTCAGTGCGTAGAATGGGTACCCCATACCAGGGAAACGGAGCGCCACAACAGTGATGAACACTGGCAATGAGAAGCTTGTGTTTCTGTTGTAACGCACTCGGCATGTAAACATAGCGGCGCGACGAGGCAAATCCCCTGGGACACCTCGGCCTCGCGCCAACGCAGCCCCCGCCAGGCCCCTACCACCCCCACCCACAGAACACCCCCCGCACAGCCTGCGCCACCCCCAACCACCAATTTGGCACAAGGACAGGGCACGAGAGCTACCCGCGCCCCCCCCCACTAAAACAAACCCCCACCACCAAAAACATTTCCAAACCACCGCTAAAGGAAGACGGCAAGACCACACACAACGCCCGCCGCGTTTTTCTGGTGTGCGGGAGGGGGCTTCAGGAAGCGCGCCCCTCACAAAGGCGCAAGGAAACCCGCAGAATACCTGACGCGCAAGCCCCCAACCACACAGCAACCCCGCGCAACTTGAAAGAAGGCATCAAAGAACAAAAGCCCAAGCACGCAATCCACCTGAAATAAAGGTAATGCGACCCCAAACTTGATCAAAATGCGGGTTTGGGCGCTTCCCGAACGACCCCGCCCCTGCCCGCCCCCGCACCGCGGGCCTTTCCCGCGCCGGCGGCCCCCCCGCGGCCGCGAAAGGACCCCCCCCCACCCCAACACCGCCGACCCATCACCAAACCCACACTGAAACACAAAAAAGAATTGAAAGTTTCGGCCTCCACGACAAATTCGCCAGAACACCCACCGCCCGCCCACCAAACCACAACAGATCTACGCGGCCCCCAAAAAAACAGCGAACGCCTCCCAAACAACTCAATAAACAGCAGCAGCCGCCTACAAAAAATACCCCCCCCCCCCCAGCTCCCAAAATCCCTTTTTCAACCACCAGCCATTAGGAAACATAATCTAAAAGAAAAACCCGGTGGGGCGGCGGTTTCTTTTGGCCCGCCCGCGCCACCGCAGAACAAACGCTGGCGGCCCCGCAAAGCGCAGGACAGTCCGCCACACAGACGCCGCAAAAACGCCGACAACCACCCGGGGTGCCCAACACCGCAACGGAAACAAAGACAAAAGACCGAACGCGGCAAGGTTTTCAATAATAACGAGCAGCTGAACCACTTTAATAAAAACTTCTTGATCAAAGTCGAATTGAATCGGTTCATACGGTTTTGGAGGGCGCGGCCGCGAGCGAAGCCCCGCCGAACCAACCCAGCCCACAACGAGAAATCACCCGGCACCCGGAACCGGAAAAACAGCGCACAAAATCAGAAATTCGCCCCTGAACCTTTTGACTGTTTTACATGTAATTTGTACGCTTGATGGTATTGAAGAATAACGTATGTTTTAAAGCGTTTCTACGCGCTGAAGGTGCCCTTGGTGCCCCGACGCCTTTCCGAACCAGTGCCTCACCGCGGCTACACGTGCGGAGCAGCACAGCTATTTTGCGAGTGGCGCGCGCGGAAAAACAGATCCATAGCGAAGGAACCCGTCAACCATCCTTGAGATTTTCATTTAACCTTAATTTTCCCCAGCGAGAGGCCATGGAAGCCCGCCGCCCTTTGCAACGGCCGGGGCCGGCCATCATCATCTTTGTGAAATGGGAGAATCATTTTTTCAAACCCCCAACCTCATTGCCACAGAACCGAAAAAGAACGCCGACCAACATCGGAAAGGCATTCCTTAAGGCCAATGAAATATTAGAAACTTCTTTGACCGCGCTTCTTTTCCCCCTGAACGAACGAAAGTGTAGAAAGCTCACCCTTTGCCCTACAATAAAACAAAAAAGAAAGCCCCGCCACATCTTCGCTGTGAGAAGTGTGCGGCCGGGGGCGCTGTGGTGCGTTAACAAAACGCGCGGAATGGAGTCGCCGTGTCGCTGCGGGGTTTTCACCTTTCCCCATACCACGCTTTCACCGACTGGCGGCGTCCAAGTTTGTCAGGGCCTCTCCTCCTCCCGAAAAACCCCAACATGCAAACGGGAGAAACGACTCGCCAGAACGGTGCACCATTTATCCCTCTTTTTTTTTTTTTTTTGGCACGACAGGAGGTATATTCAAGTATAAGGAAACTTTCCTTGGGGGCGCGCGGGGCCCCCGCGCCAGCGGTTTTGCGCCGCCCCCTTCCCCCCGCTCCGGAAAAAAAGCTCTGTGAAAACATTCTAGCTCATACACCCTTAGCTTCAAAAGTTCAATTACCAGCTTGGGCTAACACTCTTCAGAAAAAATCAAGTCTTTCGCAAAGCGTAGGTTTTCAGATCTACAGTGTGGGAAAACTGATGGCGATCGTTTTCCGGAGCGCCCTCCCCAAGGCCGGAAAGGGGGGCGCAGATTCTTTTCGGAAGGGAGGAGTTTCGCGGCGTGTAAAAGGCCGAGGTGCGGGCTGGCTGGAAAACTGCCTCGCGCCAGACTGCGCAGAGGCAAGCTTTCGAAAGGTTGTTTTTGTATGAAGCAGCTGGGCTCGCTTCTTGGTGGGGGCGCTTGCGTTAGCGGGGGGCTTGCGTGGAACGCACCGCCGATCTTTTCAATGGCTGCTCTTGGGTCTTTTCTCTGCGCCTCTCGGTGCGCTTGGTGTGTCGGGGTCCCAAAGCAGCCCCTAAAAGCGCGGGCGTTTTCGGAGTATCCCCAATGGGTTGCAACAAGAGGCTGTTGTTTTTTTTTTGCTTTTGGGTGGGTTGGGGGGCTGCGCGACGGCATCCTTTGCGCGACGCCAAAAAAGTCGGGGAAAGGACCCCTGGCGTGAGGTTAGCGCGCCCTTTTGTATTGTTTTACGGTTTGCAAAGAGGAAGTGTGTGTGTGTGTGGGGGGGGGGTCAAAGCTGCGCGCCGCCCTAAAATGGCGTCCCCGACCGTCCCGTATTCAAAAGGTGACGGGTGCAAGCTTTTCCCGGCCGCGCACCCCGCCTTTTGGGTTGAAGTGGCCCTTGTGACTCGGAAAAAGGTCCCGCGAAGGATCTGGCGCGATCCCTTTGGCGGTAAAGGGGTGGGGCGGCGGTTTTGCTTTGGCGCCGCTTCCTGTCTCTGGTGGCACGGGTCGCCCCGGTTCGCGGCGCCGCGGCGCCGGCGCCGGGCCTCTTCGCGGGGGAAGAGGGGGGGGATGCGGGCCGCCCGCGCCCGCCAACGCCAGACCGCCTCTAGCAGCGGCAGGCCCGGGCACGCACGACACTTTGGGCCAGACCGATGCGCTGCCGCTGTCGGTGGTCAGGCTCTGGGCGGCGCTGCGGCCGTTGGTGCTATCCGTGTGGTGCGCAGTGTCGGCATGGCTCGGGCGTGTCGCGCCCGGGTGGCGCGGCGGGCGTTGGGAAGGCTGTGGGAGGGGTATTTATACGCCAAGGGAAAATGGCATCTCAGGAAACCAGGAAAAGCAGAAGAGTTTCGGTAATTTCTCAACCTGGCAAAATCGAAGGTTTCTAACAATTGCGGATTTTTGGCGTTGGGGCAAATAACCGGGGGGGGGGTTTGCTCTGTGGGAAAGTGTTAGTGGCGTCCACAGTGCTGTTTGCGTTTTGCTGTTTGCTCATGTTTTGTTGATGTTGGTGGCGGCTGTGGCTTTGGAGAAAGGGCGCTGGAGTGTTTGCTTCTACTGAGGAAAGCGGTTTCCTCATTGATTTGCTTTTCTTGCTTCACTCGGGCGCTGCGCGCGGCTTTTCTGCTTTTGGGGATGGTCAGACCAGCTGCTGATCTGAGAAGGGGGAGGGGGGCTTTGCGAACGCGGTGGGTTTTCGCGTAGCGAATGCTACAAGGCAAGTGTTTGCTGTAAAGCTACTTGTTCGTGAGCGGTAATTGGTTCAATGGGACTGGTTTGGTGATTGGCTGTGATATTTTGCTTTGCTTGCTTGCGTGTGCGTTGGCTTGCTTCAATTCTGAAAGGCATCTGCGTCGCGTTTTGGATCAGGTGTTTGGGTCATTCGGCTGAACGGTCGCTTGGATGTTGTCCCTTTGTGTCAGTGGGTGTGTATTTGCTGGTTTTTGGACAGCGCAGGGAGGGCTTTAGTCGAGCTCTAGACAGGCGAAGGGGAGAGGAGATGTTATCGAGAAGCATAGGAACTTTAGTGAGTACCAAGGGCTGCAGGTAGCAGTTGCAACTGAACTGTGACTTAAAAATAAAGCGAAGTTCATAAATGTGCGGTCGAGATGCAGCTACTCTTGTGGTTGGTGTACCTATGGTTATGGTCCAAAAAAGCAGGGCAATTATGAGACGTGTGTCGTTTCATCGAGCAAGTGCATCGTCTCCATCAATGAACTCGGGAGTGAAAATGCGGTGCGGCGCTGAGACACCGTTCGTAACCAATGTGTTGATCTTGTCTCAGCTTCTTCCATGAATCGCACATGTACAGGGTAGTGTGATTGACACTGCTCAAAGGTAGCTGAAGAATATCGACTTTGCTGAGCATCCACCACACTACTTACCCTTTTTTCAGCGGATTTACTAGCCTTCCACTACTTCACATCGCGGTTTGTTTTTCGACCATTTGTCCACCTGTTTACTCAATCGCGAAGGTGACTCTTGGTGGTGGGATTAGAGATGGACTTTCAGTTCATCAATGACTTGGATCTGGTGTTTCCAATCGGCAGTCTAGTGACTGCCGCAGTGATCGCCTTGCTCATTGGAAGATGTATTCCGCTTAAAGGTGTAATGGGCAACAGCAACACTGAAGGTTCTGGTGCAAAGGATATTATACTGGAGTTGAAAAGTTCGCGGTTATAGAGACACTCAAACTGAAGAAAGTAGCTGCTGACTAGCTGACGAATCAAAAACTGGAGACCAGGATCAAGCACGCAGTCAATCGAACCAGAAAATAAGGCAGAGAAAGCCATTTGATTCTAGAAACATGGCATCAGTGACAGCAAAAACAGCTCATTTCCCACGAACCGTAGCAATATACTGTCTAAAAGCATGGATTTTCCCTGTGTGCTCTTTATTTTCACTTCTATTTCCCAACTTCTCGGTATGTGGTGGCAAAGGACGACTAGTACTTTTTATCACACATTCACCATGCTCCGTCTCAACATGGACCGCACATCACCACTCTTTTGGGTGGGGAGGCGCTTGTTGTCCTCAACTTCGATGCTTCGTTTTCAACAGAGTGCGGAGGAGCGCGCTAGGGAGGAGGAGCTCCGTCAAAAGGTCCAACAGAGGTATCGTGGAATGCAGATCCCTGAAAGCCTCAGTCATGAATATGGACACTTCTCGACAATGGGCATAAGCGCAAGTGCCACTCAGCAGGCTGCGAGTAACGCTGGAGTGGATGGGTATCAGAGCTTTGGTGGCACTCCTTTCCAGAATCGGCGAAGTGTGGACTGGGTAATACTGTTGACTGGTTGCACCTTGATGTATTTCTCCGGCAAGATCCTCTTTCGTCAGCTCACACGTGGTGTAAATGGACTAGAGATGCCTCTTTGGACGGCGAGTGTAGAGCTACAGGCGAAACACATTCTGTTTGCTGTACAGTTTCAACAAAGTGAACAAGACCAGATGAAGAAGGACTTTGAGGAGGTTCGTCAGATCAACCCTTTTGTGGAGTTTTTCGAGTGGGTGCGGTCGCGCAGACCTGAGTTCTGTTCTGGAAGAAAGTATGGTGCAGATTATGTGATTCATACACTTGTCTCCTCTTTGAGTAGCAGCGACGGGGCTCAGCTGGCCACTGTAGCTCGTACACTGCAGCAGTCGATGGCACAGAAAAACAGTGACTCTCTTCAGCGAGTGGACAACTTTGTAGAACAACTGCGGAGCGTCGGATACCTTTTCCAGGGTATCCGCGGCATGGGCTCGCCTAGCGTGTACACCACTGATTATCCACCTCGACAGGTATATACCCCTCACTGTGAGGTTGGGCAGTGTGGAGAGCAGGAATCTGATCTTACTAGAGCGCTGGACGTGAAGAACGGCGTGGCACACAGCTCTACTCCTTTCGGCTAGGTAAAGTAAGGAATGGATCAGACAGGTGTGGTCTGCTTTCTCTTAACTCAGCGCCCTTTCTATGTTGTTTCCATTCTGCGCAAAATGTGATAGAAGATAGCTATGCTTGTCGTTGGGTGAGCTGCGCCGTTGGTGATGCAGCAGCCCGCTCTTATAACTCTCTCTTACACACACAAAAGAGTATTGTAGCTTCGGGCGTGATGTAAAGCATTTCGACTAGATAACTTGAGTCAGACCCTCTCTGCGCAGTGTTTTCCCTCAGCTTCCAACACGCTCTCTTTTCTTTCTATTTGCTTTATAGGTTGTCTTTCCCTGTTGCACGCAGTATGTCGCCGGAGTCATGAGGGCAAAAATGGAAGTAAAGGTACCAGGGCCATGGCTGCAGCTATGCCCCGGGTAGCGCATGGCACAGTTGCGAAGCTGAAAGAGTCATTTTTCATTTCATATTCAAGTGAGAGAGGGGCTTCAGTACGCTCAGAATTAAACAACTGCGTTCCTTCGTTGTGTCTGATTGATCAGAGAAGGCATTCGACAACTTTTTGAGGGAGTGCAACGTAGATGGAAAAGGGCCTATAGCGCTCGAGCATTTCTTCAGCTTAGCGGAAAAGTTCTTCACGTCTGCTCTCGCCAAACATAAGGCCGAGAAGGATCTTAAGACTGTTGATCCGTGTGCTGTGCTCACTTAACTTGACTCTGATGATACCGGCATCGTGGGCTCAGGTGTCTTACGGGAGACAGTGAGAATAAACTATCGCTACCGGAGCAGGTGAACCTCCACCTGAGGTTAGCGCGGAGACGCCATATGAAAAAAGGCTGAGTAAAGTCTACTATCAGAAACCTGGTCTCCACTAGTATCGACACGTCGTATTTCTAGCGTTTTTTTTTTCGACAATGTTCGGCTGCTGCTTCTTCACAGTCAAAAACGTATCACATTATGAATGACTAAAGCAGCAAGAACAGCACCCACTGATTTCCCTGAGGGAAATCTCAACTTTGTCCTCTCTGCTTCGAGGCTACTATGCTTTGCGACTGTCAAGGTTTCATGCGTTGATCTGGCGCAGTTTTCCTATCTCTGGTGGCGTGAGACGCCTCTGTTCGTCGTGTCCCAGGGCCAAATGTTCACACTGTATTGGAAGCCAAGCAGCCCCACCCACCCTCGCCAAGTGGCGGGCCGCTTCTGGCGGTGACAGGGCATCAGGTGCCTACAGTGCAGGGGAGGTCCGTGCGGTGTGTCACTGCTGCTGTCGGCGGTCAGGCTCTGGGCGGCGCTGCGGCGGAGAGGCCTGCGGCGGTGGGGGCGTTGGCGCCGTCCGTGTGGTGCGCAGTGTGTCGGCATGACTCGGGCGTGTGCGTGCCTGGCTCTCGCTGCCTGCCTGTGCCGGTGGTGGGCGGTGTTTGTGACGGGGCCGGCGCGCTGCACGAAGGCGTTCCCACGGCGGCGTTGCACGACGCGGTGGGCCTGTGGCCGGCCGTGGGCGGGGTGGTGATCCACTCGTGTGCTGTGTGGCGGAGAGCGGACGCGTCGGAAAAAGGAAGAAAACCTGGTTTTCTATCTGCTTTAGATGATGTCCCCTGTATGGTGTGTGCATTTGCATGGTGGTTTTTCTTTAGCATGTGTGAATCCAACGGAGCTGAAAGTCGGTACAGACTATTTCTGTGCTCCTGGCATTGCTTGTGTAAGTTGCCTGGGGGGAGCAAATTAGTCTTTCTTTGCTCATGTTCCTAAGACATGTCAGGTAGGCCGGTTCTCCTCGAGGCTTCAGCTGGTAGCGTCGCGTTGCTTGACAGTCTGTAAGTTGCCTCTGTCTCTTTCGGCTTCCTTTCAGCTGGTCTTGTGGCTACTTTGGATCAACTCTCACGCACAGCGGTGATCTATGTCGTATATTTCCTCTCTTCTTGTCCCATCTCCGAAATACATAAGGAAGGAAGCATATTGTTGATCCTGATGCCGCCGAGGAAGCAGGTCGAGGAGCAATCCCGGCTTACCCGTATTGCAGTGGTGAATTCGGACCGCTGCAAGCCACGCAAGTGTAATCTCGAATGCCATAAGTGCTGCCCTGTTGTGCTGCAAGGTAAGCTGTGCATCGAGGTGAACCACCAAAGTGCCATCTCCAAAATTTCTGAGGAGCTTTGCATCGGTTGCGCTCTGTGTGTAAAGAAGTGCCCCTACGATGCGATTCGTATCATCAACCTCCCCTCTAACCTCGAAAGGGACACCGTGCACCGCTACGGCCCTAACAGCTTTAAGCTGCATCGTCTTCCACTGCCTCGTCCCGGGCAGGTGCTTGGCCTTGTTGGCGCGAACGGTACGGGGAAATCGACTGCTCTCTCGATCCTGAAGGGCCGCATCAAGCCGAACCTCGGGCGGTACATGGATGAGCCTGGGTGGGACGATATTCTCAAGTACTTCCGCGGCTCTGAGCACCAGGCGTATTTCCAGCACCTACTAGACGACAAGATGCGCGTTCTTCTGAAACCACAGTACGTGGACAAGGTGCCAAAGACCAATAATGGGGTGGTAGAGGCTCTTCTTAGCAAGGCAGACGAGCGTAGTATGAAGGATCACTTCATGGACGTTCTTGATCTCAAGAACGTGGCGGATCGCACCTTGGATAAGCTTTCCGGTGGTGAGCTGCAGCGCTTCACCATCGCTGCTCTCTGCGTGCAGAATGCGCAGGTGTACATGTATGATGAGCCCTCTAGTTACCTCGATGTGCGCCAGCGACTTACCGCTGCCCAGGTCATCCGCTCCATGCTGACCGAGACGAACTACATCATAGTCGTAGAGCATGACTTATCCGTGGTGGACTACATGTCTGATTTCGTCTGTGTGCTGTACGGTGTTCCTGGCATCTACGGTGTCGTGACAATGCCCTACGGTGTGCGCGAGGGTATCAACATCTTCCTTGACGGTTTCGTACCGACGGAGAATCTTCGGTTCCGTGACGAGAGCCTCACATTCCACATAGCAGACGAGATTGAGGAGGGCGTCAGCAAGCGCCGTGCCATGAATGAGTACCCGGCCATGACCAAGAGCCTAGGCTCTTTCAGCTTATCTGTAGATGCCGGGGCCTTCTCTGACTCTGAGATTTTGGTGCTTCTGGGCGAGAACGGTTGCGGAAAGACCACTTTCATTCGTATGCTTGCTGGCCATGTGAAGCCGGACAACGACGTTGAGGTGCCGAAGCTGTCCATCAGTTACAAGCCCCAGAAGATTGCGCCAAAGTTCCAGGGCACGGTGCGTGACCTTCTTCAGACGAAGATCTACGAAATGTACTGCCATCCACAGTTCCAGACGGATGTGCTGAAACCGCTCACGATTGAGGAGCTTCTGGACCAGGAAGTGCAGAATCTCTCCGGTGGCCAGCTTCAGCGCGTCGGTCTGTGCATTGCCCTGGGGACACCGGCCAACATCTACCTCATTGATGAGCCTAGTGCGTACCTTGACTCTGACCAGCGTATCATCGCCTCCCGCGTGATCAAGCGCTTCATCCTGAACAGCAAGCGCACGGCATTCATCGTGGAGCACGACTTTATCATGGCCACATATCTGGCCGACAAAGTTATCGTGTACGACGGTACACCTGCCGTGAACTGCACAGCACGGATGCCGTGTGGCCTCCTCGAAGGCATGAACAAGTTCCTCAAGAGCCTCAACATCACCTTCCGCCGTGACCCCACGAACTTCCGACCTCGCATCAACAAGCTGGACTCCGTCAAGGACCGCGATCAGAAGACTTCGGGCAACTACTTCTACATGACGGAGAAGACGGAGGAGCTGAAGGGGAAGAAGGCTCCGCAGAAGGACGGAGCCGACTCAGATGACGACGGTTCTGACGAGAAGCCGGCGCCAAAGAAGCACCAGAGCCAGTTCCACAACGACGACAGCACGGATGGGAAGGCGAAGAAGGCCCACAAGAAGTAGGGAGGCCTCTGCTGCCAACTGTGCATGTGTATGTATAATACACGTCCGCCTTGATAAGCAAGAGAGAAAAAACGCGATGTGTGTGAGGGGACTGACGTTGTCTTTTGTTTTCTTCCTCTCTCTTTTGTCTTGCTCTTCCTCCTATATGATGCATTCTCCTTTTTGTTCTTATTTTCTTCACACCTTTCACCTTAATCCGCTCTTTTGCTTCTCGGGGTTTCCATCTCTCTTCTTTCTTCGTCTTTTCGTCTTTTTACCTACCACATTTCTCTTTCACCCCTGCTTCGTCCTAGTGCCCCCCCCCCTCCCCCCCGGACCTCTGTTGTCCTTTCTTTTATGTGTTGGTTCTCAAAGACGGGGAAATCCAGTGGGAGGGGGGGGGGAGTACATGTGATTGCAGAGCACGAGGAATGGATATGAAGCAGCCTTGAGGTGGGGTTGGAACAATGACGACAAAGACAGCGCGGGTGCTACGAAAAAAACAAGGGAGCATTTCACACTTGCTTTCCAGCAAGCAAGAAAAAAAGAGACTTAGCTCCTTGCACTTGTGTGGAGGATAACGTACAGGGCTAAAGGAATAAACAGACAAAAAATGTGCAATGCACAAGAAAGCGACGGAGAGGAGGACACAGTAATTCCTAGGTGTTGCTCTCTTCTCTGAAGAAAGCAGGAGGGTGCAGAAGAGAACCACCAAAAAGCAAGTACGCAACTTAGCCTATTAACGCTAGTGTAACTAAGCAAAATGCACGAAAGAAGTAACCGCGAAAAATTGTGACGGAAGCGCTGGTACACCTTCTGTGTTGAAGAGGACGAATAAACAAATGCATTCGTGGTGGTGTTTGCATACCTTGGTGTGAATGTTGTGTGGGTCTGTCACGTACTGTCGTTCACCGAGTTGTTGGAACGACATCAAGCCCGTGCTGAATCGAATGCCTACCACGACGCATCCCCATTAAGATGCCATGTCCACCATCCAGTTCAACTCGCTAGGGCTTCATGGCGATTACGATCAGGGTTGACGTTTCCCATCTTGGTCCCCTGGCTAAACAGTCGTGCAACACGCTCTTTTTCTGCGTCTATGCATTCAATCTCTTTTGCTGCTTCCCTTCTCTCCTCCTCCTTTCTTGGTTTCTCTTCTCGTATCTCCGCCATCCTCTACTGTTGCCACAACGTACGTCGCTGGAAAAGAAGAGAAAGCGCACCTACGCACACAAAAAACACAAACACACAGGAATACCTAGAGCTGGGCTCTGCGACTTTGTACAGGTTGAGTGAGGCTGTGATCAAAGTACTGCGTGCTTTTCCTTCTTTTTTTTTTTGCTTTCTTTTTCATCCCCTCCTTTTGTGCAAAGTGCCACTCTATCGAGGTGGCTACTCGCTGCAACTCTCGCGTTTGTCGGCGCACCTGCTCTTGCTTGCTCTCCTCATCTCTCATTGTTTTCCTTTTATGCTGGGGTGGGTGGGATGCCTATCAACTAAAAGGTGAGGGTAATTGCATACATTCGGTAGGTCTTATTCCGGGAACGAGGCAGGCACGAGATGGACGATTTGGTTGCTGTGCGCATCAAAGATGGCATCTTTGCCGGCAACGCCGGCGCTGCGGCCGACAAGACGCTTTTGATTATGAATAAGATCACTCACATTATTAATTGCGCCGGCGCTGAGGTCGCCGACTTTTTCCTCGGCGATCCAGGTTTCAGCTATCTTTCCTTCCCCTGGAAGGACGCTGCCGGTTCGGTGTGCACCACCATCCTTTTCGATGCCGCGGATGACAACATTCACCGCACGATCGAGTTCATTGATGTGGCTCTTGCAGCCGGCGAATGTGTGCTGGTGCACAGCGTTTACGGCAACTCGCGCAGCCCTGCGCTTATCGCAGCATACATGATTATGAAGTATGGATGGAAGCTAGAGAGCGCACTCCTGTTCTTGAAAATGGCGCACCCCGATTCCGATATCAAGCCCCACTTCCAGCGGCAGCTGCGCCAGTTTGCGAAGCGCCACAGTGTGGACCATGATATATTTGCTCAGAACGTAGACGACAGTCATTTCGGCCTCGATAACGACCAGTGGATGCTGCGCAACACCCTCCTCAACGGATTATTGTACAGAGACCAGATGCTGAATGGGCTTTATCGCCAGTGCGCTGACAAGGTGGACGTGGGCAATCCAGTGAACGGCAAGACAACAAAAGCGCATATTACCTTCGTGGACACCAAGAAGGGCACCGATGCGGACTCCCAGACTACGTGCCCTGTTGTGAACCGTGCGGGATCATTCTCAGCGGATCCGTTCTCAGCGCAGCCCGGTAGCTTTCTGGGCTTGCGCGGCCACACGATTTTGCGCACTGGCCGTCGCTTACCGAGTATTCTGAGCAGGACTACGTCTCCCTGCTCTCATCGGTTGGAGTCTGATCCGTGTACGTGCCCCAAGGGGCGTCAGGCTCTTTCGATAGTTCACAGTGGGACGACAGAGACGAGTACATTGGCATCGACCAAAGCTGTGGAGCGGGCCCCAGCACTGCGAGTAGCGGTGCCAGGCTCCAGCGCGCACAGCTCGCTTTCTCACCTTGAGGACAAGTCCACTAAAGGTCGGGATGGGGACGGAAGCTCCGCACCGCCCCAGCCGCAACAATCGTCCGTGGAGTCGGTCCGCTCTATCGACTATGCGCGACTGGCACCGCCGACGCAGCTGCGCTCGCCGTTTGCTACGCTCGGGTCTAGCCACAAGTACCGCAATGGGTCCCCGCTGCCGCTGGGGAAGGATAAAAAAGCTACCACCAAAGAGGGTCACACACGGATACAGTCATCGCCTTTCAGTCGCCCTGTCAACACCATCTCGGTGAGTTCCATCTCCATCCCGATATCTGCATGGGCCGGCAGCTCTTTCGGGCTCAACAGCCCCTTGTCTGTACGAAGCACCCCCCGCACGAATAGCCCCTTTGGCCGGAATAAGCCAGGTCGTGATGTGGTGAGTCGACCGTCGGCGGCAAACTATCGCAAAATCGCGCCGTATCGCTCCACTGCTGTCCCTCGTACCCCCACGGAGCCTAGCTACCGTGTCTCATGGTCTGCGAGCCAGTCGCCGTTGCGCCAGAGCGTCGAGCGTGCGACAGGCTCGCGAAGTGGCAGCCGACGCCGCGCCATGTCGCCTGTCCACATGACCGCAAGGGGGTCGCCAAGGGGTGGGAGGAGTCAATCAGGCACAGAGGACAAGCCACGTTCCCGCACTCGCTCTCCCAAGGTACAGAGGTACCAAGATCCCAGCACTGGCACACTGAACACCACCTTTTTGAGTTATGACACCAACGGCATGGGTGGCGAGGCAAACGGGACGGGCTTGAAAAACACGGCAACGGTGCGACGTCAGCCTCCGTCGGTGATTACGTCGAGGAGGTTGGCTTAATTTGCACAGTCTCGCTACGTGTGTCCTTCCACCGAAGCTGAAGTTTCTCATGTGCTTTTCTCTTCTCCTGTGTATGCGCAAGTGTGTTTTCGAGTTCCTGCGGAGGCGCCTCTATCCACTTCCAGTTTTTTATTCTTATTTTCGCTCCGCTCGTGCGTTTGTTGGCGATGTGCTTTGTGACACATCCACAGACTGGCCACAAGCACAAAAGAGGAAGAACATAGTGGACACTGGCGCACGAGTCCCACGCCCCGTCGCCTTGTCCGTTCTTTCATCTGCATTTTTGTTTTCATTGTGTGTTTCGGGCTGTGACTTTGTATCGCTTTAGAGGTGTTGTTGCCGCTGCCGTTGCCGTGGCCGTTGCAGGGTCTCTGCGCGTGTGCGTTAGAGACGAAAA
Organism: Leishmania braziliensis MHOM/BR/75/M2904; assembly: GCF_000002845.2. NCBI lineage: Eukaryota > Euglenozoa > Kinetoplastea > Trypanosomatida > Trypanosomatidae > Leishmania > Leishmania braziliensis. The sequence goes on along the minus strand of NC_009313.2, from coordinate 206,977 downwards.
AAAAGGCGCCTTTTCCCTTGCCTTCGTAAGAGAAGCAGATTTGATCAATGGAAGAGCATTCAGCACTGCCCCACCCAACTCCTCCCACCCCCTGCACACCCACTCACCCACCCACCCACCTACACACACACACAACCCTACTACGTTTGCAGGCTACATAGTACGTATCGATTGATTGCCTTCCACCGTTTTACGTGTCTTTGTGGTGTACGTTCTTGCGTTTTTTTTTTCTGCGTAACACCTTTGGCGGACACCTTACTGTTGCTTTGTGCCTCGTGTGTGTTTGTATGACTGTGCGTGGGGGATGTGCTTCCTGCACTGAGAGGGGGAGGCGGGCATTCGTTAGAAGAGACGAAGACAGGAACGTGTGCGATGAGTACAAGGGCAGAGGTAAGGGGGATGACGAATGAGGGAGAGGCGGGAGAGGATGAGTAAAAAGAAGGGAGATGCTTACGACCCGGCCGGGGGGGGGTGCCCCTCCAACACACTTCGCTGATTCTCTTTTCGTTTCCCTCTATTATCCTCTTTCTGCTTATCGCTCTCTCTCTTGGCTTCTTCGGCTTTTCTTTTGGACTCTGGGTAGCTTTTTCCTCTTTGTAGTTTCTCTTGGCGCGCTCTGCTGCGTGTAGGGTGTGTGTGTGTGTGCAGTGATTCTGCTTGTTTGTTGGCGACAGCGCATTGCTACCCCCCTTTCCCACCCCGCTGTCGTTCACATTCGAGGAGAGTGCCTGATCCATGTGCTCTCCAGGCCTTGTTCCTTCTTTCTGAATTCCGTTTCTCTGCCGTGAGCCTCTGGCATGCTCGCGTGCCCGTGCCTGTGTCCCTCGTTATGCGTGTGTGTTTGTGTGTGCGTGTGTTTGCCTTTACGCTTCCGCTTTTCTTTTTTTTTTTTCATTTTCTTGAGATGTCGAAAAGAGTTGGGCAGATTAGGAGACAATTGACGGGCAGAAGTTCGAGTGGGTCGGCGTGTCCCCTCCCCCTTTATTCAATTTCTTCCCCCTCTTTGTTTGCAGAGAGTGTGCTGAAGCGCTAGACGTGTTGAGTAAGGACCCCGACTAGTCCTCTCTTTTTTTTTTTTGGGGAGTCACGCAGAGGCTTGTGTCGGAAGTCGTACCTCGTTCCCTATTGTGTGTTCCTCATTTGTGATGGCAGCGCAGGATGACGGTGGTGAAGAGGTCGAGCGACACAACCTCTGTTTCACACACTACAGAAAAAAAGGCGGAGGGAGTCTGTGTACCACGTGTACTGGCCGCCACCACCGCAACGCGCACCCACGAAAACACCCTACACAAAGCGTGTTTCAAGGCTCCCCCTCTTTGATACTTTTATTCATACGTATGTGTATGTATAGGTATGAATATGGATATATATATATATATGAGATGTGATACCACTGGTGATGAAGCCGCCGACACCTAGACTCACAGAAAGAGACCCTCCCCCACTCCCC
>NC_009313.2:193452-205427 GCF_000002845.2 Leishmania braziliensis MHOM/BR/75/M2904 | reverse complement strand
ACACCTGGTGCTTGTGCCGGTGATAGGTATTATTCCCACATGAGCCCATTTGCCTCCCCCCCTCCCCCTTGCGGATGCGGACGATACTCCCAGTGAGCAAGTCTGTATTTGACAGACCTAGACTAACCCTCCACGCACATAGCAGCAGCCACTACCAAAACTCAATAGCGTTGTACTTCTACCACATACTCCTTCGCTTGGGCTATCAATGATGCCAAACGCTGGTACGCACCTCTGATTATACTCGCGACCCACATACACACACACACAAATGCACATACACGTACACATATAACTACACCACGAGTTGTAGAAGGCTGTCGCCTCATCCTATCACCCACACCGACCCCACACAAATCCACACGCCAACGCAGATCTGTGACGTTGTTGTGCGGTTGCCTGAGTGTGTCTGGGTGTCTTCGACGGTAAAACAACTCGCTTCGGTAACTCCTTCCTCTACCTTGACGAGGTGATTCTCTTGGAGGGAGTCAGGCGGTCGGTTACTCGCCCCGACCGCCTAAGCCGTCTCTCTTTTTTCTTTCGGCAAACATGTCCTACAATGGTCGCAAGCTGAAGTACTTTGTAGATGACTCGGATGGGTGGCTTCGCCGGAACCAGCAGGTGGCCGAGCAGTTTGTAATGGCTGAAGACGATAGGGAGAGAAAGGAGATGCTGAGCCTAATGGCACCGCAGGTCCACTTTGCGAGCTTCTGGGGTGTAGTGCGTGGGCTGCCAGCGGTAGTAGCGCTGCAGGCACAGGAGAACGAGCATCTGCGCATCACGTGGACCTCTGGGCTGCAACCTTTGACATCCCGCACATTTGCTCGTAACGGGTATGTGCATGTCCTTGACAGAGAGCGTATGGTGGCCATCCCCATTCTCGGGCCGTGGATCTCTTCCTTTTTCCAGAGGCCGGTGCAAGAGCTGCTTGTTGTTCGGGAAGGCCGCGTGGTGTTCCGTAGTATGGGCTATGTCTGGGATATCGGCAAGCATTAGAGAGATAGAGGGAGATGAAGGGAGCGAGAGAGGTAGTGAGTGAGTATCACGCCCCATCAGCCAGTACACTTCTGTGCTGTTTTTCTTTCTGTTGCGGAGAGCATCGCCACGCGGGAGTGGGCTAGCAGCGTATGTCTGACCCTCCTCCCCTCACTTTTTCCCACCCATCCATCCTTCTTGATTCTTTGGCTGATCTACTCTGCTCTTTCTCTTCTGTTGCTATGACAGCACTTTTGCGCGTGGATGGTATGGTACCGCCAGCAAGTGTGAACGTCACAGGTCTCGAAGCGAAGAAGAAACAATGAAAACTAACAGTCACTTTTGTACACACGTACTCACGCGAGCGAGGTTGGTTGGTGAGAGGGAGTGGGGTGAGGGGCCTGTATGGTCCCTCGCCTTACAAACGCTTGCGTATCGCGCCGCTATGAACACGCCAGGACTTCTCTCTTCCACCGTTGCGTAATGATGGGACAGCGTAGTTATCGCCGTGTCTAGTACGATGTGAGAGACTTATGTTAACAAGAGTGTAGCCTCTTCTCTGTGCACTTATGTGGGAAAGGCAGGGCCGTGCGGCTTGTTTCTATATTGACGCCAGCGTGTGTGTGGAGGTGCTGCTGCTGCTGCTATCAATGCACTTCTATCTCCCTTTCTTTCGCCTCTCAATCTTCTCCCACTCTGGGGGACGTGAGCCATCAAGTCAGCTGTAGAGGGAGGGACGATCTCACCCTCTTGCGTTCTTTCTCCGAAGGCTGTGTATGGCACCGTACAGGAGCTGACGCCTCCGGGTCTCGTGCCAAAGGAGGGGGAGGGGCTCTGCCTTTCTGTTTGTTTGCCTCATCCTCCCTCTCCCCCTTCTCCATCATTGAGAAGAGGGTCGGTGTTCGCTTTTTTTTTCCGTCTTAACGGGTACGAGGGGTGTGGGGGGGGTGGGGAGGGACACCCCCATGCACGCCTTGCACAAGGATGGTGCCGAGGCATCACTTTTGAATAGCGAAAGCCGCGGCCGCGTGGCGTTGATCGACACCTCCGCCTACGCCTCCGACATGAACATCTCTGCCTTTGTGCCGCAGCATGCGATGAAGCCGTATCGGGTGCTTGCGGCGATGGAGATAGTGCGGAAGCTCAAGATCGATGCTCACTGCCGCACTGTTGTGCCGCCTCTGGTGAAGGTAGAGGAGCTGATGGCATACCATACCGACACCTACCTGGCGAACCTCGGGGTGCATAGCTGCCGCAGCTGGCTGTGGAATGCGGAGACGTCGAAAGTGTTCTTCTCTGGAGATTGTCCTCCGGTCGAGGGGCTGATGGAGCACTCCATTGCTACAGCCAGCGGGACGTTGATGGGGGCGGTGCTGCTGAACAGCGGCCAGGTCGATGTGGCGGTGCACTGGGGTGGTGGGATGCATCACTCAAAGTGCGGTGAGTGCTCCGGGTTCTGCTACGTGAACGACATTGTGCTCGGCATTCTCGAGCTTCTGAAGTGCCATGACCGGGTGCTGTACATTGACATCGACATGCACCACGGCGACGGCGTGGATGAGGCCTTCTGCAGGAGCGATCGCATCTTTACACTGTCACTGCACAAGTTCGGAGAAAGCTTTTTCCCCGGGACGGGGCATCCGCGCGACGTCGGCTACGGTCGTGGACGCTACTACAGTATGAACCTGGCTGTATGGGACGGCATCACCGACTTCTTCTACCTTGGTCTATTCAAGCATGCACTGCACTCCATTGTCCGTCGCTACTCACCAGATGTGATTGTCCTTCAGTGCGGCGCCGACTCGCTCGCTGGTGATCGCCTCGGCCTGCTCAACCTGTCGTCCTTCGGTCATGGGCAGTGCGTGCAGGCGGTGCGTGATCTCGGTATCCCGATGCTGGCGCTCGGCGGGGGCGGCTACACGATTCGCAACGTCGCAAAGCTGTGGGCGTATGAGACCAGTATCTTGACTGGCCACCCGCTGCCGCTGAACACAGTACTTCCAGTTGCCGAGATGCCACTGAGCGGGTGGCTCTTTCAGGACTCGCCCTTGCTGATTGTCGCGCAGGACCGCAGCAATCATGTCTTACCAGGGCTTCACTGTCAGCGTGCGTACCAGATGATGGTGGAGCAAATCGACCGCCACGTGCCGCATATCGAACCTCATCCACGACTGCAGAAAGCTGCCGCCGCCACAGCAGTCGCAGGAGGGGAGGAGAAGCAGGAGGAGGACGGCACGGCAGCCATCACAGGCGTCAGGAGATAGTAAATCTGAAAAGGAGCCAGGGAGGATGGGCGGCACAGAGCGCCTACACTCGAGAGCTGTTTACACTCACCACCGCCAGGGCACATAGAAGACTTCGGGAATGAATGAGATGGCGCTCGGATCATAGATATCTTGCTGTCTCAAGGCACCGTGACGCGGAGAAAGTTGGAAAGCCGAAAGGAAGTGACTGGTGGCTGACAGGATTACATAGAAAGCCGCAAGTACCACAGTCGTTGCCAAACCTGCCAGGGGGTGCGGAGTGCCAGACGGGAGGGGGGGGGATGTCCTCTGTAGAGGGCTGAGGTGTGTTTAGGTGGTGGTTAATCTGCCCTTCTATCGCTTGCTTGTTTGCATGCGCTTATCTGCACTCGACATGCGTTCTTTTTGTTGTTGTTGTCAGTGGCGCGTTGGTTCTGTCAAACTCCCAAGCGCAGCAAGCCTTCCTCCTTCGATGGAGATGCCCACCTTTTATCTTTTCCCTCCCCTTCCCCCCTTTTCCAAGTTGATACTTGTAACTCGCATAACCGGCTGGGCACCTACCTAGATACGCACTTACCTCCCCCCTTGCGGCCTTCGTACTCGTCCAGTCTGCCCCCACTCCCATCACTGCGACCTTCTTCCTCATCTCTCGTTTCTCCGTCTCGGGACTACGCCATCACAAAGAACTGCGAGGCAAGTGCTCAGGCGCCCGTCAGTGAGTGGCAGGCTAACCAAAGAGAGCAATCCTTCGTCATCCGGGTAATTCAGTGCGAAATAACAAACAAAGAAGCAGAGCTGCATACGCACACATGCACACTTACGTATCTCTCTCTCTCACGTCTTGCTCGAAGCAGACCGTGTACAAGAAGAGAGCAACAACATCAGAGCTGACGCTTTTCTCTCTTTGTTGTTCTCCCGTTATCCACACTGCTCTTCCTCCCTACTACTTTCGCCCTTTCCTCCTCCTCCTGTCACCCTACTCCCACACCTCTTTCCTATCTTTTCTGTTTCTCTTTTGCTTTTGCATCTGCCGATTCCTTTCACCCTCTCCTACACCTCTTGTCTGCCAAGGAGTATCAAGAGGGAGAGAGGATTGCCTCAGCCTGCTCTCCCCCTCCCCTCCTTGTTGCGTTTTTATTAGTTACGAAGAAGAAAACGAGCAACTCAGCCCAGGGGTGCTCAACACCGTCACCGCCTTTCTCTCTTCCCTCGTTTGTTTTTGTTTTTGTTCTCCTTTCAAGTCTACCGAGTCAGCCCTTGCGCCGCCTTTCTGCCACTTATCCCCCTCCTACCTTCGTTTTCACTTCTGGTGGTAAGCTAGCTTCCAGGTGACCCTCAGACTACTTCGTGCGTGAGGACGTGTCTCTTCCCCCCCCTCTCTGTCTTCTCCGTTGCATGGCTGTGCGTAAGCGGCTTTCCATTTTTTTTTTCTCGTCTATCTCTTTCCCCCCGCTTTCATATATCGCTCTGTCTGATTCTCTGTCCCTGTCACTCGTTCAGTTGCCACACGTCTCTCTCCACCTACGCAGGAATCTTGTGTTTCCCCCCTCTTCTGCCTGCTTGTCTTGGCATTCTTTCCACTTTGCTCACCCTCTTCGTTCTTTGTTTTGCACATGTTGGTATCCACGTCTGTTTCTCTTCCTCTTTCCCTCTCTCTGTGTGTGTTGTGGCTGCCAGCTGAGCGATTGTCTCCCTTTTTGCCTCTTCGTTGCTTCTCTCTTCACCCCCCCTCTTTGTAGTCGGCTACCTTCCCGCAAGCAACAATGCACGCTGGGACTGGCGCCGAGGTCGCCATGCCGGTCATCGCGACGCTGTCAAGCCGTGTCGTGCGCATCATGGGGCTCAACCCGGGCTACATGACGCTGCAAGGAAGCAACACGTACCTCGTCGGCACTGGACAGGAGCGGCTGCTGATCGACTCCGGTGAAGGTGTGGAGGGCTACGGGGACCTTTTGCAAAAGGCGGTCGTCCAGGAATCGACTCGACTCGGCAGACCAGTTTTCATTTCAAAGCTGCTGCTCACTCACTGGCACGGGGACCACATCGGTGGAGTGGAAACGGTGCGTCGCATCTTCCCACAGGTGCAGCTACTGAAGCAGCCATCGCAGTACGTCCCCACCAAGGTGGATGCCTTGTGCCAAGTCCCACCCGAGGTTGTCGAGGTGGAAGGCGCCACCCTACAGCTGGTTCACACGCCCGGACACACCGATGACCATCTGTGCGCATTTTTGCAGGAGGAGGGCGCGCTTTTTACGAGTGACACTGTCCTGGGCACCGGGACGTCTGTGTTTTCCAGCTTCAAGGACTACATGAACTCCTTGCACGTGCTCAAGAGGATAAAGCCAAAGCGACTCTACCCGGCGCATGGCCCTGTCGTCGAGGACGGCACCGCGCGAATCGAGGAGATTATCCAGCACCGGAACATGCGTGAGGAGCAGATTCTTCAGGTGTTGTGCGAGCGCACCCACGAGTCCTCTGCTCCGGATCACGACAAGGGCCTCAGTATTCGAGAACTGGTCGATACCATCTACACTACCACTCCTGATGCGCTGAGGACTGCCGCTGGCATCAACGTCTTCCATCACCTGAAGAAGCTGCTGAGCGAAGGGAGGGTGATGGTGCGATACGTGCCTGAGGATCTCGTCTACTTCTTGAAGGATGCCACGGACTACACAACCTTCGGAGAAGGGGCAGATGACAGTGTGAAGGTGATGGAGCGCATCTTGACAGAGCTCCGCGTAGCGACTGCGGGGGTTTCTTCCTGAGCGTCATAATCTCACGTCTCTGCAACCGCACGCGCGTAGATGGTGAGCAGCAGAGTCTCCCTTTCTCTCCTTCTCTCCATCTCTCTCGCATTTACAAGCCACCGGTGCGCATGACACCCTGAGCAGATGGGGAACGTTAGCAAGCCTTTGCTCATCCAGTTGGTGGTTTGCTTCTCTCCCTCTTGCTGCTTTCTCGTTTTTCTCTCTCTGCCCTGCGTCGATGGGCACTCTCAGCCCCCCCCCCTTCCCCCCACTGGATGGGGAGAGAAGTGATGAAAACACAACAACGGAGTTTGTGCATGTGTCGTGTGTGTGTGTGTGTGTGTGTGTGTGTCTATGGGAGAGGAGGGAGCCGCACCGGTGACAGCAGCGCTGCCGTGAAACGCTCACGCCTGTGCTGAGAGATGTACTTTGCTCGGGTTCTTCCCCTTTTTACCTTTTTTAAATTTTTTTTCGCTGTTGTGCTGGACTTCCTCGTCGACCGACTCAGTCGTGGAACGGAGCCAGCAAGAAGGCACACACGAATCATGCGGCTAAAGGAGGCAGTAGTGCTGAAGTTCCACATTGTGAGAGAAAAGAGGGTGACGCACAGCTGAGCTGATCAACATCGTTGAGTGTTTCTGTAGTAACACTGCTACGGTTCCCTCCTCGTTGCTTGCGCGTCCGTTGCTGCGGAGCTGCAACAGAGGAGAAGAGAGCAAGGACAGTAATGCGCTTCCTGCTGCCAAGCTCAAGATTGCATTAGGTGGATGGGTGCGAAGCTCTGACGCGCTGTTCCGTGGATTTGCATTCAGAGTACAAGGCGTGTTGTATGTGACGGGGCCGCTGTCTTTTCCCTTTTCTCTCTGTGTCTCTGCGTGCGTGTGCGGGAGCTCCTCTGTCGTTTTGGCTCGTCCTTTGCTCTTCTCTCCTTTCTCACCGCTTTTCTTTCCAACACCGCCATAATGCATATATTCACAGGCGGCCCAACGACATGCTTGCGGGGGAGGGGAGGGGGAAGCCAACAACGACGTGCGGGGGAGGGGAGGGGAGGGGGAAGCCAACAACGACGTGCGCGCGGTGACCTTGAAGGGGTGCATTTGCCACTTCTCTCCTCGTTCTTTGATTTATGCACATACGCGTAGCGTACACACACACACTCTCTCTCTCTTACGTGTTCTTTCCTCCCCCTTTTTTCATCTTCTTGTAGTTGGTAGTGGCCAATGGCAACGCTACAGAATGCAAACCCCGAGTGCGTCGGCCCGGAGAGTCCGCAGGCCGGGATTGCGCCCTCATGCCAGGGATGTCCTAATGCAGCTATCTGCGCCTCTGCACCCAAGGGGCCCGATCCTGATATACCCCTGATTCGCGAGCGTCTTGCCGGGGTGAAGCACAAGGTCATGATTGTCAGCGGGAAGGGTGGCGTGGGGAAGAGCACCATGACGAAGGAGTTGGCGTTTGCACTCGGAGCACGCGGATTGTCGGTTGGGCTGGTTGACATGGACATCTGCGGGCCGTCGCTCCCTCGTCTGACTGGTGTGCGCGGCGAGGATGCGCATCAGAGCGCTGGCGGTATCGAGCCCGTCCTGGTGGATGAGAACGTGGTCATGATGTCGATGCACTACCTGTTGTCGGACAAGAACGAGGCGGTACTGTTCCGTGGACCTCGCAAGAACGGCGTCATCAAGATGTTCCTTAAAGACGTGATGTGGGGAGATCTGGATGTCTTACTGATTGACACCCCACCTGGTACGTCCGATGAGCACATTACCATCAGCTCGCTGTTGCAGCAGACGACGAACGGCATAGACGGTACCGTGCTCATCACGACCCCGCAGCGCGTCGCGGAGGCGGACGTGCGTCGCGAGTTCAACTTCTGCCAGAAGGCGAAGTTGCCCATCCTCGGCCTTGTGGAGAACATGAGCGGCTTTGTGTGCCCGGGGTGCCACAAGGAGTCGGAGATTTTCCCAAAGGAGGAGGGCAAGATGGGAAAGAAAGAGGGCGCCGGTGCTCGACTCAGCCGCGAGTTTGGGGTTCCCCTCTGGGGGGCAGTGCCGCTGGACCCTCTGCTCATGAAGGCATGTGAAGAAGGCATCTCCTTCTCCGAGTACGTCGAGAAGAGCGAGATGACGAGTAGCACCACGCTCGACGTTCTCTTTACCGTAGCTGACCAGCTGATCGCCTCTCTAGGAATTCAGATGGAGTGAGGGCCCCCGCAGAAACGAGCAGAACCTGTGTCGTGGACCTCCCTCTCTTCCTTGCAGGAGTGACAAAAAGGCCTGCGACTCTTCTCTGTCTTTCACCATTTTTCTACGCACCCACACATGTTTTGTATCTCTGTGCATCTCTTCTCTTTTCCACTCGAACCTGTGCTGCTGTCTTATGTCTCTGTCGCCCCCCTCCTGTTTGAGCTCATCTGCGCGCGCTCTCATCAGGGAGGAGCCCGGGCGGGGAAACTCGGTGGTGTGCGTCTGCATATGTATGGACGTGCCCTTCGCTCTTCGTGAGATTTTGGGCTGCTCTCCCGCGTACACATACACACACACTTACAGGCGCAAACACCGTTTAAAAGACTCAAAGTGTATTCGATCAAGAGAAAATGCCAGTCAAGCGGGACTACAGCGGTGTGATGCGGAGGAGGGGGAGCGAAGAGTCAGCGTGTACATACGTGTTTAGGGAAAACAAGGGAAAGGGGAGAGATACCATGCCTTCTGTGGTGTAGGGTTACCGTGGCGTCAATTTATGCTTGGGCAGTTGTGCGATGCCATACCACACTGCCCGTGCTCGGTAGCACTCCGTCTCTCTTTTTCCCATGATTACATGGGGGGACGCACGCCTCAGTGCTTCGTATCCCAGGGCCCAGTATACCTCCGCACTCTGTGAGGAAGCCAAGCAGCCCCACCCACCCTCGCCAAGTGTCGGGCCGCTTCTGGCGGTGACAGGGCATCAGGTGCCTACAGTGCAGGGGAGGTCCGTGCGGTGTGTCACTGCTGCTGTCGGCGGTCAGGCTCTGGGCGGCGCTGCGGCGGAGAGGCCTGCGGCGGAGAGGCCTGCGGCGGAGAGGCCTGCGGCGGTGGGGGCGTTGGCGCCGTCCGTGTGGTGCGCAGTGTGTCGGCATGACTCGGGCGTGTGCGTGCCTGGCTCTCGCTGCCTGCCTGTGCCGGTGGTGGGCGGTGTTTGTGACGGGGCCGGCGCGCTGCACGAAGGCGTTCCCACGGCGGCGTTGCACGACGCGGTGGGCCTGTGGCCGGCCGTGGGTGGGGTGGTGATCCACTCGTGTGTTGTGTGGCGGAGAGCTGACACATCGGGAAGAAGGGAAAAGCGCCCCTTTCTTCTTCCGACGCCCTATATTTGGCAGCCAACAAACAGGCATTCACTCGGACTCGCGGCTGAACGTTGTGCTCTTCTTCCCTTCTCTGCCCACTTCTTGCTGTGTGCAGGGTACACTTGAGGACAGTCTATGTAGGGAGGAGAGGGGAGGCCGGAAGCGCTTTGGTCTTCTCGTGGTACGTTCTCTTTCTGTCTTTACGAACTCTTTCCTTATCTCCTCTTTCCCTCCTCCTTCACTCTTCCTCACTATACATGAAGACACACACACACACACGATAAAGGAACGAGCAGAGGGGGGGGGAGGTTTGCTCGAGCCTTCTCTCATGCTGAGCGTGGTGGAGCTGGGCCTCTGTCGCTATCATTCAGCATGTCCGCTATCTCTTCCTTTGCTCTTGAGTGTGCCCGCGCCGGGCGGTGGGTGCGTGGGCTGATGGCCCTGCAGGAACAGCACCTGTCTATGGAGCCTTCCATACGTGTTGCATGTGTTGCGCTCGCCCAGGCTGCGGCGCCGCACTCGTGGGCAGCAGCACTTTCTTTACTCCACCCGACAGACGCACTTCGACACCCACAGGTGGTGTGCAAGACGGTAGACATCATCGCCCGCCATACGGAACTGTCTGCTGACCTCTTCGAGAGTTCGATGGAGTCTTTCCTGCTGGCGCTGAAGCGGCTATCCCAGAGCGGGAGCTATCCAGCGCCAGTCTCGTCTAGGCAGCTGGGGTTGATTGTGCCGCGTGAGGTGTCGGAGATGACGATGTCAATTACCTCAATCCAGCAACAAGTGTTTCTCAGTGCGACACGGTGGTGTGGGTGGGAGACGGCAGCGCGGTTGCTCGTCTACCTGCCGACGCCGCCCCCTCACGCATGTGTAGAGCGGGTGCAGGAGCTGCGCGCACTCCGCCATTGCATCTTACACGATGTCGGGCCTTTCTGCTCCTGGGGAAGTCGTACTGCTTTGCCTTCTCTAATCGAGGGTTCCGCAGGATCGCTCCTCTCTTCTCCCCAGGGAGCGTCGTTGGCAGAGAAGCTGGAAAGGATGGAGTCGTCTTCTGTGCGGCGCTATTCTGCGCGCGATCGCCGTGAGGTCTCTTCGCTGCGTGACCAGAAGCGTCAGCGGCTGCTGCAGAACGCGCGGGAGGAGGAGGGCACGCTAGTGCGGCAAGCGACCGAGGATGTGTCTCCATCCGCGTTGAGCGTGTGCGCGGCGCTGCGCGTGATGTCGAGACTACCCTCTGCTTCGTCTGCCACAACGCCCGACGGACTGTGGCTCCATGTGCTGACACTGGTGCAGTCGTGTCGCTTGACTCCAGATATTGCGTTGCTTTACGGCCGTGCCGCTGGCCTTTGCACCCCACACTTGTGGGAGGCCACAGTGGATAAGCTGAATCGCGCTGAGGTGCGTGATACTCAGATACATCGTCAACTGATCATGTGGGTGATCAGCCGCGGGAGCTGGAGGGCTGCCCTGGAGCAACTTTCGCAGCTTCATCGCGACACCTCTGGTGCTGTGCCGGAAAGAAGCGGCAATAGCACTAGCGGCCTATGTCCCGGAGACGAGGCAGCAGTTTCCTTCGACTGCGTCCTGCGCACTGCCGCTCCGGAGTCTTATCTGTTCCGTACTGTGCCACAAACGTCGCGGCCGTGGTACCGCTTAGTTTCTTCCCGCCATGCCACTGTCTCCTTGGTTCGGCAAGTCGCCGGCGCCCTCGCTGGGGGTGTGCGGCTGGACGAGATACAGCTGAGTGTGGCGGGGAAGGAGTGGGCGGCGCAAGGCTGGTGGGAGGCAGCTCTGGCCTTGTATTACCGCTTTCCGCTGCCAGAGTTTCAAAAATATGCTACGCGCAGCCTCGTCACTGCACGACCTGCGCTGCTCCCTGTCCCGTCAGTCTTGCACTTTCCCACGTGCTCTGTGCAAAAAGGGTCTGACCTCCTCCCTGGCAGTCCTTCCAAGGGTAGGGCTGTGTTTTATGCGAGCGCAGTACTCGAGCTTCTTGTGCCGCGGGAGGGTCTCCGCTACGACCACGCGTCTCCGCCCCGCCCAGCACCGCCGCTGGGCACATTTCCGGCGTGCCTGGTGATCGACGCGGCTGCGAACTGGTCAGAGGCCGTCACTGTCTTTCGGGAGTGCGTACAGCGTGGCACTCGGTGCAACCCGCAGCTTCTCAGCACACTGATGCGCCGCCATGACTTGCCTTCACAAGAGCTTCGTCAGATACTGAAGAGCTACCCTGCCGCGGTGAACGAGGGGGTGCGGCGGCGTGCCAAGGGGGACTTTGGCGCTGAGTGACGTACGTGGAGGGCGGCTGCTGCGGCATGCGACCACTCTTCTCACGTCGTCTGCCGTCCCCGTCCGCATGGTTTCGAATAAGGACCATAAGGCCCCCTAGAAGGCTATGAGCCTGGAGACGAACAAGGCCCGGCGCCCCTGCCCTGTGAGACACCCGAACCCCAATTTCTCCCTATGTTATTGCGGTTTTCCTGCTCGTCCTGAGCATAGGGGCTGTTCTCCTCTGTTGGGCGTTTCTTTACTCGACTGTGGATCGACGTCACAGCGATGGAGTTGGTCATGCGTGTTGCTGACTCGCCCAACGTTGTCATCTCTTCTGCAACGCCGCCCCTCACCTGCGTGTGATGTGAAGGGAATTATACCGGGGGGGGGGGGGAGCAGACAGAAAGCAAACAA
>NC_009313.2:171191-193352 GCF_000002845.2 Leishmania braziliensis MHOM/BR/75/M2904 | reverse complement strand
AAAGACACACGCCACGCACACACACACACACGCACCCACACTGACACTTAAGAATGTGTGCGTGTGTGTGTGTGCACTGCGTGTTTTTCTTTGCTGCATCTCTACACCCGCAGCTGCTGGCACTCTTCTCTCGCTTCGTTATGACCCCTCCTTCCTCTGCCCATCATGTACATACGCGCACATCCTTTCGCTTTGTTTCTCAAAAGAAATAAAGTGCCCAGCAAGTTCACACGCGGTCTGAATCATTTCTGTTGCTGCTTTATAGGAACACCTCCTCATACCCATCCACGAATTGCTTCTCTCGCTTAGCCGCCGCCCGCAACACCATCACGACCCCACGCAAGTATTACCACGTCGGCTGGCAGAGTCTCTTCATTTCCCCCTCCTGTGTTTCTCCTCTTCCTCTGACACCTCACAGCACCACGTTCCGATACCGCCGCTGTCTCCTCCCACCCCCTCCTTTCTCGTCCATCTTTTCCTTTGCTCAACCCTTCCCCATCGTGCACTCAGTACATTACCTACACCTCCGTCAAGTAGCGATGGAGGTACCGACGACGGCGTACAAGGATCAGAAGCCGGGCACATCGGGGTTGCGCAAGAAGGTCACAGTATTTCAGCAGCCCAACTACACAGCGAATTTTGTGCAGAGCACCTTCAACGCGCTGCAGCGTCATGGCGCTGTGCCAGACGTGCTAGTTGTGGGGGGTGATGGCCGCTACTACACCACCGAGGCGGTGCAAGTGATCCTGAAGGTTTCCGCCGCAAATGGGGTGCGGCGTGTGTGGGTAGGCCAGCACGGGCTTCTCTCCACGCCAGCCGTCTCGACGATGGTGCGCCGTCGCTGTGATGCAGATGGGCACAAGGCGACCGGCGCTTTTATCTTGACGGCTAGCCACAACCCTGGTGGCCCGGACGCCGACTTCGGCATCAAGTACAACTCCGAGAACGGCGGCCCGGCACCAGAGAAGCTGACGTCCCAGATCTACGAGGAAACGCTCAACATTACGCAGATCAAGATGGCCACGGCGCTACCGGAGGTGGACATCAGCGCTGTCGGTGTCTACTCCTTTGACGCCTACAACTTTCAGGTGGAAGTGGTGGACAGCTTGACCGACTACGTGGCGTACATGCAGGAGGTGTTCGACTTTGAGTCCATCAAGACTCTCATGCAGCGCCTCGACTTTAAGGTCCATGTGGACAGCCTTCACGGCGTCAGCGGCCCATACGTTGACCGCATCTTTCACGACCATCTTGGCGTGCCCAAGGTTTCCCTACACCACACGAACGTCCTCCCTAACTTTGGCGGGTGCCACCCCGATCCGAATCTGACGTACGCGGACGATCTGGTGCAGGTGATGGGGCTGCTGCCGGACGGCAACGCGAATCCTGCGATGAAGCACGTCAGCACGGTGCCAAGCTTCGGTGTCGCGTTCGATGGTGATGCGGATCGAAACATGATCCTCGGCTGCCGCTTCTTCGTGAACCCGTCTGATTCACTTGCCGTCCTGGCTGCCAACGCTGACTGCGTGCCCTTCTTCATGAAGAACGGCAACTCCGGGCTCAAGGCCGTGGCGCGGTCGATGCCGACGAGTGGTGCGGTCGACCGCGTCGCCGCGGCAAAGGGCTTGCCCCTCTTCGAGGTCCCTACGGGGTGGAAGTTCTTTGGCAATCTCATGGACAGCAAAGATGTCTACGGAGGAACGGACTTTAACCCTCTGCTCTGCGGCGAGGAGAGTTTCGGCACGGGCAGCAACCACATTCGAGAGAAGGACGGTATCTGGGCGTCGCTCTTCTGGCTTTCGGTGATTGC
The DNA here is from genome assembly GCF_000002845.2 of Leishmania braziliensis MHOM/BR/75/M2904. Taxonomy (NCBI): domain Eukaryota; phylum Euglenozoa; class Kinetoplastea; order Trypanosomatida; family Trypanosomatidae; genus Leishmania; species Leishmania braziliensis. The sequence goes on along the minus strand of NC_009313.2, from coordinate 191,542 downwards.
AAAGCGCAATACGCCTGGCACCCCACTGGTCGGCGTCCAGCAGATTGTGGAGGAGCACTGGGCAACGTATGGCCGCAATTACTACAGCCGATACGATTACGAAAACATTTCCACCGAAGCTGCGAAGGCTGTGATGGCGACGGTCGAGAGTACAGCGGCGGCAGACGTGCCGCATCTCGGCGGTGCCGCCTGCAAGACGATCGACAACTTCAGCTACACTGACCCCATCGACGGCTCCGTCTCGACGGGGCAGGGCGTGCGTGTGCTCTTCGAGGATGGGTCGCGCTTCGTGCTGCGGCTGAGTGGCACCGGTTCCTCTGGAGCCACCATCCGACTCTACCTCGAGCAGTATATGGACTCAGACACGGTGAAGTCGCACTTGGCGGAGAAGACACTGCCAGCTGCAAGCACTGCGCTGAAGGCCCTCATCGAAGTCGCGCTGCAGGTCTCCAAGATGGAATCGCTGACTGGCCGCAAGACCCCGACAGTGATTACATGAGCAAATACAACGGGGAAGAAGACGGGCCGTTGTGCCGGAGTGTGCGTTTTCTCTTTCATTTCTAACGGCACCCCCCACTTTCCCTTCGACCCACGTGTCACTCCCGCGTTCGTGTGCGGCGCTTTCGACCATTTTTCTCGTCGTTTTATACGTCATTCGTTTGCTTCTTCATTTTCTACTTCGCCCTCCCCCTCTCTGTACACCCGTGATGACATTGGGGGGGGGGACGCACGCCTCAGTGCTTCGTATCCCAGGGCCCAGTATACCTCCGCACTCTGTGAGGAAGCCAAGCAGCCCCACCCACCCTCGCCAAGTGTCGGGCCGCTTCTGGCGGTGACAGGGCATCAGGTGCCTACAGTGCAGGGGAGGTCCGTGCGGTGTGTCACTGCTGCTGTCGGCGGTCAGGCTCTGGGCGGCGCTGCGGCGGAGAGGCCTGCGGCGGTGGGGGCGTTGGCGCCGTCTGTGTGGTGCGCAGTGTGTCGGCATGACTCGGGCGTGTGCGTGCCTGGCTCTCGCTGCCTGCCTGTGCCGGTGGTGGGCGGTGTTTGTGACGGGGCCGGCGCGCTGCACGAAGGCGTTCCCACGGCGGCGTTGCACGACGCGGTGGGCCTGTGGCCGGCCGTGGGTGGGGTGGTGATCCACTCGTGTGTTGTGTGGCGGAGAGCTGACACGTTGAAGAGAAAAACTGCTTTGGTTCCTCTTCTCCTTCAACTCATCAAGGGTTGTTTGGCCATGGCCTATCCGGCACACACACACACACACACACACACACACACACACCCAACAGCCGTAAACCGCAGTCTTGTGACATAACGGCGCCCCCACTCCCCCGCCTTGACACGCATATGCTTCCCAGGAGGAGGATGAGGAGGGCCTTTGCGGTCTTCTGTGTGTCTTGCGTTGTTCGGGTCTTTCCAGTTTTGGGTTTGCCATGGCAGCTGCTACGTCGAGCGTTTCTTATCCACTCTCTCTTGCTTCGCGTGAGTTTCCGCTGATGGATGTGGTGCCTCTTTCCTCCCTCTCATCGACGCCCCCTTCGCGTCGCTTCTCTTCCGTTGACGCCACCGCCTCTTTTATCTTCTCTTGTTTGGGTGAGCGCACTTTCCCTATTGTTGTTGTCTCCGAATTTCTCTGCCCTTTCATTTCTCTATTCCTTCCCCAACACACACACACAGGCAAACACATTCTCTTAGTGCACGCAGTGTCAGTGTCTGACATCACCTCCCCGCTTACCTCCTCTCTCCATTGATGGTACAAGCGGCTCGCGGTGAGGCGGTGCCTTTATGTCAAACCCCAACCACAGACACCCAAGCACGCATGTGCAGTTGAGCTTTCGTCCTTGAGAACCCACAGCTGTGCTATGACACTCCTCAGCACCTCTTCTTCCCCATTCAGCGCCGACTCGATGCGCTGCATTGCGCACGTGGACATGGACTGCTTCTATGCACAAGTGGAGGCAGTGCGCCTCGGGCTGGACTGCCGCGTGACGCCTCTCGTGCTGGCTCAGTGGGGGAGCCTCATTGCTGTGAACTACCCGGCTCGTGCGCGTGGGGTGAAACGCTTCAGCAGAGTGTCTGAGGCACAGGCATTGTGTCCTGAGCTCATTATTGCGCTCTCGCCCAGCTATCGCATGGGAGAAGCGACATACCAGTACCACCCGCACCCCGTACCAGACTCCTACAAGATATCTCTGGAGCCGTACCGACATGCAAGCCGACAGATCTTCGGCATTCTCGCCGAAGCTCCAGGAGTACAAGTCGAGAAAGCTGGTCTGGATGAGGCGTACGTGGACGTGACGGAGGCGGCGCGACGGGAGCTCGCGGAGGTGCGCGCTGCCGCCGCGGGTGCCTCACTGGACCCACTGGTGGACGTGATGGAGCCGTCGACGCGGCTGATCGAGGACCGGCGGGCGGAGATGGAGGCGTGGCTCTGTGCGCGCGGGACGTCGCTGGCTGCTGTGTTCGACGAGCCGATGCGCGCCCTGGTGCGCGGTGAGTGCGGCGCTGGGCTGGAGGGCAGCCGCGCGTTCTGCGTTGGCGCGGACGACCCTGCGTACGCGGAGCGGTGCCTGTTGCTGTGCGCTGCATCGCGCGTTGTCCACCGGCTGCGGCAGCGCATCTATGCGGAGCTGCACTACGACTGCTCCGCTGGGATCGCGCACAACCGCGTTCTAGCAAAGTGCATCAGCGCGACACACAAGCCGAACCAGCAGACGCTGCTGCTGCCTGACCGGGGCGCGAGTGCGCTGTTTGAGCTGCCGCTGAGTGGGCTGCGCGGGTTTGGGGGGAAGCTCGGTGCCGCTGTGAGCGTTGTGTGCGGTGGTGTGACGGAGTGCCGCGAGGCATGGCTTGTGCCGCTTGCGCAGCTGTACAAGCTTGACGGGACGCATGATGCGGGCGTCGGGGCGGATGCTGAGGAGGACGGGGAAAGGAGAAAGGGTCGACCACTTGCCAGGAAACGGCGGCGCACCGCCTTGTCATCCCTTGAGAGGGATCATCAAGGCTTGGTGGCACACACCACTTCGGAGTACGTCTTCTACCTTTTACGTGGGTTCGGCGAAGACACTGTCTCGAACCGCCCTCTGTCCAAGTCAATCATCGCTTCCAAGAACTTTGGGCGCATCACCACCTCGGTGGAGGTGGTGCGGAGCTGGGTCACCGTCCTGGCCAGCGAGCTATGTTCCCGCTACAACGAGTTCACTGCTCTGTATCACTTGCGCGGGCGAAGCTTCAACGTCAAGCTCGGCAATAGCGGGTTCCGGAGTATGAGTGGGCTGTCGAGCAACACCGTCGCGCTACCGGAGGCTATACAGCCGGACGTACTGGCCGCGGTGGCCATGCGGGAGGTACACGCGGTGTTCCGCAATAAGCCTGACGCTGCGGCGGATTCGGTGACGTTGACGATTGGCGGCTTCGTCTCGGATGGCACCGGCGAGACCGGTACCGTGCCCTCTCTCACCGCCATTACTGGCGAAAGGACTACCGCTGGTGAGAAGCGAGTTGCGCGAGGGCATACGCGCCAGCAGACTCTCCTCTCCTCCTTCATCGCTGCAGTTGCTGACGGTAGAGGTACTGGTGCAGCGTGTCAGCAGAGCGGCGATGGCGTGGAGGAGATTCTCAGCGGTGATGAAAGGTGGCTTGATGACTCCGACAGCAACGACTCCGTACACATCGAGGACGATGCCGGTATCCTCTCTCTCTCCTCACATAGTTTGCGCCCCAGCGGTGACGACACGAGCAGCGTAGTGCTGGTCGGCGAGACACCTCCGTTGCACGAGTGCGATGTCGTGCCCGAGACTTACAGCGTGGCAAAGGTGAGGACGCTGGATGTGAGCGAGAGCTCACCATGGGAGGCAGCAACTGCACCACCACCACCAACACTGCTCTTCTCCTCCCCTCTCCCAACTGGGAAGACGGCGAGTGAGGAGAGCCCAGAGAAGAGTCACAGTGTTACCAAGCACCGTGAAGAGCACCAGCACCATCTCGGAGGCCACTCCCACGTTGTTTCAAGGCCGGCACCACCATCTGTACTGGCACTGCCATTTTTGCCGCCACCTCGATCGTCCCCTACGTCCGCTAACACCGTCGAAGACGACGGTGAGGAGGACGAAGATGGTGTCACGGTCATTGACTGACCCGGACACACGCCCAAGTACGGCATCTTCTCCGGCTCACTCTGGCTCTGTCTGGGCGTCACTGCATGTGCATCACCTCCGGCGTGCGTGCGCTCTTTCTTGTTTGTCGAATCCACTAGGGGGTGGGTGGGAGGGGAGGTAGGGGAGAGCAGTTGTACAACGAGGGCATCAAGGGGGTTCATGGTGACTGTGTGTCTCTCTTTTTCTGGGGGGGGGGCACGTGTGATGCTTCACCACTGTTCCAGTACTGTTGTTGTTAGTCTTCCCATGCGCTTGTACTGCTCACCGCCGCCTCCAAAGGGCAACACGGAGCCGCGAGAGCAGATCGAAGAAATAAGACGCTTTTTTTGTCGTTAACGCGGGGTGGGGAAGCGGCGGCACTCGGGGACTACGCACACGTGCACGCACTCAACCAGTGTCCCTTCTTCTCTGTCCCGATCAGATGAGTTAGGCAGTGCGGGTATGGTGCAGGAGTGTCGCTGCTGCAGTGATGTGTAGGAGCGTATACACATAAGTTTGAGCGTCTCAACGGGAAACCCCCCGCCTCATCTCTGTAGAGGTCAACTACCGCTTTCTCCTCCCACTTTGCTTCTGCCGCCACTCTTACTTTCCCCTGTTGCTTTGATAGCCACTGTTGGAGGAGTACTTCACAGGGTTTCTGGTTGTCATCGTGCGCGGATGTCCTCCGGGTACGGTGCAGGCTCCACTGGCGCCGGGGAAGATGGCCGCGGCCGCTCTTCACTGCAAGTCTCTTCTTCCCCATTCAGCGCCGACTCGATGCGCTGCATTGCGCACGTGGACATGGACTGCTTCTATGCACAAGTGGAGGCAGTGCGCCTCGGGCTGGACTGCCGCGTGACCCCGTTCGCACTCCTACAGTGGGGGAACTTTATTGCTGTGAACTACCCGGCTCGTGCGCGTGGGGTGAAACGCTTTTGCCTCTCGCCAGACGAGGTAAGACGCGAGCTACCGGATGTGCAGATGTCCCACATCGCCACGTACGCCGTGGGCGAGTCCGAGTACTGCTACCCGGAGGATCCGCGTATCAACACACACAAGGTGTCCCTGGAGCCGTACCGACATGCAAGCCGACAGATCTTCGCCATTCTCCGGTCGGAGCCCGGGGTGATGGTGGGAAAGGCCGGCATTGACGAGGCGTACGTGGACGTGACGGAGGCGGCGCGACGGGAGCTCGCGGAGGTGCGCGCTGCCGCCGCGGGTGCCTCACTGGACCCACTGGTGGACGTGATGGAGCCGTCGACGCGGCTGATCGAGGACCGGCGGGCGGAGATGGAGGCGTGGCTCTGTGCGCGCGGGACGTCGCTGGCTGCTGTGTTCGACGAGCCGATGCGCGCCCTGGTGCGCGGTGAGTGCGGCGCTGGGCTGGAGGGCAGCCGCGCGTTCTGCGTTGGCGCGGACGACCCTGCGTACGCGGAGCGGTGCCTGTTGCTGTGCGCTGCATCGCGCGTTGTCCACCGGCTGCGGCAGCGCATCTATGCGGAGCTGCACTACGACTGCTCCGCTGGGATCGCGCACAACCGCGTTTTAGCAAAGTGCATCAGCGCGACACACAAGCCGAACCAGCAGACGCTGCTGCTGCCTGACCGGGGCGCGAGTGCGCTGTTTGAGCTGCCGCTGAGTGGGCTGCGCGGGTTTGGGGGGAAGCTCGGTGCCGCTGTGAGCGTTGTGTGTGGCGGTGTGACGGAGTGCCGCGAGGCATGGCTTGTGCCGCTTGCGCAGCTGTACAAGCTTGACGGGACGCATGATGCGGGCGTCGGGGCGGATGCTGAGGAGGACGGGGAGGGACACGTCGATGACGCCTATGCGAACTGCAGGAGGGACACGAAAGCCAGTAATGCTGGCGGTGGTGGCAGTAGCACCGATGCCAAGAGTGGGACCGGTCTGTACGTCTTTTACCGCGTCCGCGGCTTTGGTAGTGACACTGTCGCTGATCCGGTGTTGCCGCGTGGGATGAGGGCGAGTAAGATCTTCCACCCATTGTGCAGCTCGTGGTCAGCGGCGCAGCTGTGGATGGCACCGCTGGCAGGGGAGCTGTGGCACCGGTTTAGTGAGTACGAGTCGCACTACTACAAAGAGGGCCGAAGTTTGGTGGTTGTATTCCGCACTTACGTCACCCCAGAGCAAGTGCGTCGTGGGCAGCACACGCGGTCTTATCGAGCGCAAGCGCCCCTACCGGCGAACGTGCGAGATGCGACCCAGATTGCAGACATAGGTCTACGCGAATTTGTGAAGCTTATGCGGGAGGTGACGAGGGAGGAAAAGGGAGGCGAGTGGAAGTCGGGATCGACGACTTCGCTGCTGTCCCCACATCTTTTCACCAATCCCACGAATGAAGTGCCCGATGCACCGACGGGCATTGCTGCACCTGCCAATGATGTGTCAGCGATGCCTCCACTTCGTTTTCTTGAGCTCTCCATTATTGGGCTTCGTGTGCGTCCCCTGCCACCGACAGAAGGGGGCAATGGCGGCACCGCAGGGGGTACTGACGGAGGGACGTCGGCATCAACGCAGTGTTCCCTGGCGGATATGTTTGCGGCGCTCTCGGCCAACGCGACGGCGTCTGCAGGGTCAAAGGGCACGCGCACAGCAGTTGTTGGCGGAGGTGTATTGCGAAAGCGACATCGCAGCGGCTCACGCGATGCAGATGTTACGCGTGGGCTGCGGCAGGAGGTCGTCGTGGAGATTGACGATGGTAACGAGGATGAAAGCGTCAGCGATGACTGCGTCGACGTCGATGTCAATTTCGGCGAGGCTGCAGAGGGTGTCAAGAGCGACTCTTTCTTTCAGCGAGGCCAACTCGCGCGCCCGGCTGGGGCTTCATCCCCACCGCTAAAGCGTACGCTCAAAGATCCTTTTCACAGAACTACAATGACTACCGACATCTCTGCTGCAGAGAGGGCGCATGTGCCGACGAGCGCAGCCAGGCAGGTGACTACGGTGTGCGTTGAGGAGGACGATGTGACGGTCTGTGTGCCCCAACAGGGTTGCGTTAGCATCACTGAGGTGAGTTCCGAAGATGAGACGAGATCCTGATTACTTTTATCAGCAACGAGTTGCACCACGTGTCAGCAAGTTGTAGACGCCGGAAGCAAGGTGTGCACCCTGGTCTAGGGGTGGGTATGAGTAGCAGCGAGGTGAGTGGGTCAAGCAGTCTACCTTTCTATTCCCAACCACCTCTGCATGTCTGCTGCGCGTGATACAGGTGCGAGGCTAACGGAGACGTCCACCCACGCCGCTCTCCCTGCCTAGGAAAACGAGTACGACGCACCACACTGCGGAGGCGAGCGCTTTTCCTTTTCGCCTTCTTAGAGCTTCCTTCACATCACATCACACGCACGCACAGGCAAACAACGCACCGTGTACCGACTGTTTAGTGCTTTTCCATATCACCGTGCGAGAATCGCAGACGCAAGGCTTTGTAGCGCATCCACACCTGTGCCTCTTCTCATGCCTTGGGTGGCGTTTGCAGCCTCCCCTTCGATCCCCCCCCACGAACACCGACACCAGGCGCTGACACGTGCGCATGTATGTGCGTTCCCCTGCGCTGTGTGGAGACTCTGGGGATTTTTTGACTTCCTCCTGCGTCCCTCTCTTCCTCGTTTTGACTCCTCCCTCCTTCCATGCCCCCCTCGAAGTACGTCTACAGCGACTGGGCCTGCACCCCCCCTTCATCATCCGTCTCTGCCTCTTTCTCTCCTGCACGCTCAGAGGCGTAGTAAGGACGCGTAGCACCCACTGCTGCGGCCGCTACCTAAGCAACGCACGCAACAGCGAAAAAATTGAACACCCATTCATGATTGAGCTACTTCGGTGAAGTCCGTCTTGCAGCACTTCAGCCCCCTTTCCTCGTGCTTCTTCACTCCTACTCCGCATTCCTCAGCATTTCTCGTCATCAAATGAGCGTCTACAGCTGGGAAACGGCGGGCGGCGCACACCGTAGCCGGAATAAGGTCAAGAGGACCGGCACTGTTGTTTTTCACGTCGACGAGTGCGTGGACACCACGTTCGACCGCCTTCAGAGGGAGGTGATCGTGGAAAAGCTGCACTTCTCCGAAAAGAAGACTGAGGAGGCGCTGGCCGACCCCCATCACCATGCCAACTCGGTCAAGACGGCGCTTATGACGGCCTCGACAGCCAAGGTGCTTCGGCAGAAGATGAAATTTGACGGGCTGCTGCCGTGCCAGGCGCAATGCTACCGCGGCATTTTTAATGGTCGTGACGTCATTCTGCACAGTCGCACCGGCAGCGGCAAGACCCTTGCCTACGCCCTACCGCTGATTGAGCGCCACCTGCTCCTGGAGCAGCACCAGCAACACACAGACACCAGCGCTGCTGCAGGCCCCTTCTTGGTGGTGTTTGTCTTCAGTAATGACCTCGCTATGCAGACGAAGAGCGTGCTGGAGAAGATCTACGGTAGGCAAACCAGCCTGCGCATTGCCGTGGCCGATTTCGACGACTTGCATCCCAGTCCTGACGGCAAAGTCGTCGACATCCTTGTTGGGACGGTGCGCAGCATTGACGAGGCAATCCGCGGCCACCGTGTTGCCGCCGCCGCGACTGCTGTCGAGGAGGCTGAGGTGCAGCAGGAAGCCCGTCTGTCTGGTAGGAAGCGTCCACGCAGCGCGAGGCAGCCGCAGCAGGTTACAGCTGTGGCAGCGGGGGAGGATGAGGACGACGATGATGGTGACGCGGCGGCGTCTGTATCTGATGAAGACGAGACTGAGGCGATCACCGGCCACGGGGCCCGGCGTGAAGCAGGCATCCTCTCCCCCGCTCGTGTGCGTGCGATTGTTGTGGATGAGGTAGACACCACCCTCGGCCCGCGCTTCTCTGCGATGGGTCGGCGCATGAAGAACCTGCTGAAGTTTATCCGCAGGGAAAACGGCTCGTTGGCGGACGGTCTGCTGAGCGACTTCCGCGCGCACCACTACGTCCTCTGCGGGGCGACCATCCCTAACTGGGTTCTGAAGGCCGGATTCCTCGGCGTAAAGAAGTACTACTACCAACTCATTACTGTTGGGTCTGCGAAGTTGCCGCCACAGCTGGAGTGCTTCCACGAGACGTGCAGCGTGGCAGACCGCGTTCGGACAGCGGCGCGTCTGTTGAAGGAGAATGTTACCTTCAATGGCCGCGTTGTTGTCTTCGGCACGCTGAAGCAACTGACGTCTCTGGAGGCCAGCCTGCACACGGCGACGTCGGTGAAGGCCTGCGCTACGGAGGCGAAGAAGGCGCCGCTGCCCAGCATGAAGAAACACGACAAGAAGGGTGACGGGAAGAGCACCTCGACCGTTGCCGCAGCTGTATCTTCATCACCGCTCTCATCGTCATCATCGCTCGTTGTGCGCGCTCTCACGGCGCAGAAGGATGTGCCGGATCGTGTAGCTGCCATCGAGGACTTCAACTGCGGTGTCGCGCAGGTGTTGCTGTGTACCGATGTCGCGGCGCGTGGACTCGATTTTACAGAGGTGGATACCGTTCTCATGCTGAACCTGCCACGGGACGCGCTTGCCTCAGACACGTTCGTGCACCGCGCTGGACGTACAGCCCGTGTCGGTCGTCCTGGTCGCTGCATCCTGCTGCACGACACGTCGGAGGCGGCCGTAATGGACGCCATCGCCAAGTCCACGCACGTCGTATTCAAGGCACTGGGTCCTGCCTTGATTGCCACTGCTGGTGTCTCTGCCGATGCACAGAAGGGCGGGAATGACAAGGCGTCTAACGCGGCTAACGCTGGCGCCTCTGGTGTGGCGCTGGTTTCCATGAAGCTCGTGGTACGCAACTCATTCCGCTACACGAAACCCAATGTGAAAGTTCCGCCTGCGATGCACGTCCTCAACGCCAACGTGGATGAGCCGCTGAAGGCGCTCTTGAAGGACATTCACGAAGAGGGTGGGAGCAACGGCGAGGTAGTGGTGTTCCGCGTGCCGGTGAGCCACGTTCACGAGGTGAAGCAGCGGCTATGGAAGTACACGCTGCAGGAGGCGTAAACACTCCTGCTCCTGCCCAACGAGGGAGAGAGGAGCGACAGGGAATGCGCAGATTGCAGAGGGAGGGGCGCGGTCTTGCGATCCTGCGTGCGTACTTCCACATACCCCTACGACTTCATCTCTGCCTTTCTGCGTCTGCGGTGCGATGCGCAAGCGCCACTGGGACATCGATAACAAGGACGGGGGGATCGGCGTTAAATGACGAAGACAACCCCGCACCACCACCACCACCCGCCCACCCACCGACCGTTAAGAGAGTGCTGGATGGGGCGCATCCCACCCACTCCCCTCTCACCGCAACAACAATAGCGATGCAGGCGTTAATCAATTTTCAAGTTAACACGCCAACGTTAACTCGATCTACACACAAATTTGTTTGTTTTCGCTTTCTCGTCAATAAGGTGACCACAACCGAAACAGTAACACTGAGTGCGACGCCGGCGAGCGAGATTCTCTCTCTCTCGAGGAGGTGGTGCTCGTGGTGAGGAATGGAGGAAGGAGACACAGGCACTGGGCACCTAGAGACGTGTCATCACATGCACCTCAACGGTGTGCATGTGATGCATCGCTGCTCCCTTCCCTGTCTTGTGCGCTACTTGCTAATCCCCGCACGCGGGGGGAGGGTTGTCGATCGCACAAGCGCCTCCTCTGCCCCCGCTTCGCTCTACTGACGACCTCCTCTCCTCAGCCCTTTGTTTTCTTGCCTGCCGGTGCGCTTCTGGCATAGCTGTGTGCACTCTCCGACCCACCGTCCCCTTCCTCCTCCTCCCCCCTCGAAGATTGGCGTCTCTCTCTCTCAAGGTACACAGAGAGAGAGAGAGACTGCCGACGATCACGAACAAGACCCGGAGCTACGCACACACACACACACAGAGCTCACAGGCGCTTCATCGATTGCGCAATGCTTCTGCGTAGAGCTTCCTCGACGGCGTCCACATATGCCGTGGTGGGGTACGTCTGTGGTTTCCCATGCAGCGCTCGCCGAAATATGACCGCAGCAGCCGTAGCACTACCGCTTACATCGCATCAGAGCCCCCGTGCACTGGCACCGTCCCCCCGCCACAGCACCTCAGCAGGAATCGTCACTAACCTCAGCACTCAGTGTCGGCACGCCGCCACCTCCACAACAGCCAGGCCCTCGGCAAGTGGTGACGGTCTGAATGACATGTTGCTGCGTGTCACTGGGCACACGCAGGAGATGCTGCGGCTGCTGCACCTGGCGGCTGGACACGCGGCAGTCCCTGTGGAAAAGATGGAGGACGCCTTCGAGAGGCACTTTGGCTTTGTGGAGACGAGGGGAACGAGTACAGGGAGCGAGCGAGTAGCATCGACGACTGCTGCTGCGTGGCGGACGGCCGTGTGGCGAACACTGCAGCTCCATTGCTACTTTACCCAGATCGTTGTCGAAAGCAGGAGCGGAGGCAATGCGAAGAATTATGTGTTAAGTGTCGTGCCGCTTGACTGGGCGGCTGCCCTCCGCCGCGTTGCAGCCGGGATTCCGTACGAGGGCTGGACGGAGAAGGAGCTTATTGCACGTCTGCGAAGCAGCTGGCCGATCTTAGAGAAGTACGCCCCTATGTGGTCGACAGGGTACAGCGATGTCAACTCCTTCGCACAGCTGGTGTACAGGCACTTTAGCTCTATCGTGACAGTGACACGGTCTGCCGTGACGGATGAGGTACTCTACCATCGTACTGGACACAACAGTGTTTCGGTGACCTGGCAGGCGTCGCCGGATGCATCCGCCAAACCACAAGCCCTGGCTGGTGCTCCGGAGGCCAGCGAGGCGTGCGCTGCTGTTCAGCACGCCTTGCACACACTTGGGCGCGGTCACCAACTGCCAGTGTGGACGGATGTCGACCAGGTGGCTCCACTCTTGTCAGTTCAATCGGGTCTGGCTGATGGACGGCCGTCCACGTGGCAGGAGGCGTTTGCCAAGGATGCAGAGCTGCGCGGGGCCTTCCACCTCGAGGGTTACGTGCGCGTACGGGCCATCGAAAACCACCAGCGCTTTATGGCCATCGTAGACTGCACCTCCGTCTCAACAGCTGAGGTGAAAGCGTTACTCAGGCAGCATCCCGTACGGGGCGGTGGTGTCAGCGTGAAACTCTTGCTGCGTGATGACATGGCACCAGAGTCGCATGAGGCGTACGTACGGACCTGCACCGATGCTGCGGGGCCCTCCACCCTCGTCGAAGGCGTGCTGGTGGATGCGCTGTTGGAGCCGAAGCATCTTCTTGCTGCACTCCTCGAGACGGCGGCAACGGATATGGAGCGCAACGTAGGGGGTGCGGCGGTGGCGCAACCGGTGGAGAGCACCACAGTGGCGGCGAATACCGATTCCGAAGCGTCAGAGGAAGGGAGTGCGTCGTTACCATTTTCTCCATCAACACCTATGCGAGTTATGGTGCTCTGTGGCGCGGCATCTCGCGAGGCGTTTGCGGGAGTGGTGGGGGAGGCACGCTCGTCGAAAGTGGCGATAACCTTACTCACACCCGAGGCACTACAGCAGGCGTAGCGTGTCACAGTCACCAAAGGTGATACGCTAGACACGCTTGCGTGAGTGCTTATTTTTGTGCGTGCCGTGCGAATAGGGGGGGGGGGAGTGGAGTGCTTCAACGCCAGGTGGAGGGGTGACGGGCGTGTGTGTGTGTGTGTGTGGATCTGCGCAGGGACTTAGGTTTGAGTTAGAGAGAGGCATTTGGCTAGAGGAGTGCAGGGCAGCGCAGCAGCCATCGGGGACTGAAGTGTTCCGGCGGAAGACGTCGATGATGGGTGGCGGTGCCTCGCTAAATACTCTCTTTTTGTTTCCCGCTAGGTTTCCCATTTTGTCTTTACTCGATGCACCGCGTGCGCGCGTCTTGGTGTCTTTCTCGCGCACGGACTTGAACACGCAGAGCTGACGTTGCGTTGCGTGAGAGAAGGCCCCGCGGTGCCGTAGGCGTCCGTGCGCGCGTTGTGTGATGATGAGTGTGCGGTGCTGTTGTTGTTAACGCAGAGTGGCCACCCTAAAGCGAAGGAAAAACAAGGAAAGAGGCTCTAGCTAAGCCTTGACGCGGCTTTTGATGAGGATACGCAGCTCATCACGGGATGCGCACGCAGTAGCAGTAAAGAGGGTTGAGGCTTTGTACAGTGTACGGTTGTATCGACGACACCGACTGTTAAACAGCGGATAAAAGGGGGCGCCGACACAGCTATCATCGGCGTCGCAGCGAGAAGCTTCCAAACCGGAGCTGTGGTTGCATCGTGTGGTCAGGTCACAACTGGCAACCACCCTCCTCCCTTCCCTCTCTCCCCCGGGTGATTGCACTTCCAACCGAGGTGTCTCTGCTGCTGTCGAGCAGGCCCACACATGGAGAGAGAAAGAGATGAAGAGCTAAGAAGTGCATGTGTTTCTGCACTGACTTCTCTTTCTCTCATGCTTCTCCTGCTCGTCTTTGGCACCGATCCCTCCTCTCTCCGCACTGCACTCACGCGCGTCTCCACGCGCTATCTCGCTCTTACTTCCTCTCTCTCTTTTGCTCGTACACGTAAATACTGATGCACCTGCCCACACCGACACTGTTTGATCTCGCGCACCACATAATGAGTAACGGCAACCCAGCTCACAGGATACGCATATCTCACCGTGTGTGGCTGGGTGTTCGGGTGTGCGCAGCGAGCCGCTGAGCTGATAGTGGAAGGGGAAGCAGTATAGAGAGAGGAGTAGTAAGGTTAGGAGGAGCAGAGCTCTGCCCTCTTCTTTTGCCTAGTTAACAGAATCACTCAGTACCACAGCGACGCACCCGTGGTGGGGGTCCACTTCTCTTAGCGCATGACGTCGCGTGTGCCCTTTAGCGGGACATCGCTGGCGGCGCACGCCATGCCGAATGATGATGCGGGCACGTGCATGTGTACGGTTGTGGTACCAATGCAGTCGAGCATGCCCAGAGCAGCTGCAGCTGCAGTAGCTACTGCGCCACCATCCAATTCCGCGACTGACGGAGGCGCTTACCAAGCAGGTTTTCTCCGCTGTCCGCTGCCACTCCCAACGCTTGGCAGCGGTGTGAGCAGTGGCGCAGCGCCAGCACTAGCGTCTGCCCCACTAATCAGTGGGAGCCATGATCGCCACTGGCAGTCACCGCTCTTCATTGCCTCTCCACAATCAGCTCCGCCGCCTTCGGCGTGGGAGAGTGAGGAGACCGGTGTTGTAGCTCCAGCAGAGATTGACCATGGCACCGCTACCGGCAGCGGCGCTGAGGAAGATGAGGTTGCTAGGCAAGATGAGGCGCCAGTCGAGCGATGTGGGGTGAGCCGCGACGCCCAGCGCCTGTATGTGCACCCTCTCGCTGCGGCTGCCGCTTCCGGAGTGTCCCTCGCCTTCCCACCACCTGCGGATCCTATCACGGCTGCCCTTGCCCGTCAGAATCAGCAGCAGCACCGCGGCGAATCGCGCTCCCCGCTTTCCTCACGCACGCTGCAGGCACTGTACGCAGCGTGCGCAGAGGGGCGACGCTCCAGCTTCCTCGCGCAGCTCACCGCTGACGACGTGCTGGCACCGCCGCCCCTAGCGCTGACCTGGTACCCATCTGTGCCCTCCGGCGTAACGAAGTTTGCTGATCGCAAGCGCACAGTAGATGGCGTGACGGTGGCCACGATGCACCAGCACGAGAAGAGCATGTTGGACGAGGAGGAGCACGATGCTGCTGAGATGACATCCACTGGCGTTTCACCCCCATCGCGTCGCCCGCGGACGGAGGAGTTCACTGTGCCTGTCGCGGAGCTGCCGTCCATCTCGCCGTGTTCATCGGTGGCTGCATCTCTGTGTGTATGTACACCGCCACTCGGCGCAGACTCGGTGGGGTGCCGGACGAAACGAGGCGACAGCGCCGCTGCCAGTGTGCACGCGAACGCATACCGAAAGCGTGATCGTGATGAGCGAGTGTACGAGTACCTCTCGCACGGGCGGCGGCTGCGTTGACACACGGCGACATGTCTTTGAGGGAGGTGGCAGGGCAGGGCAGAAAGCCGTGTACGTCCAGCCCACTGCGACTCGTGCAGTTAAGGGTGTCTCGCTTCCCTCACGCCCATTGCAACTGTGTGTCAGTGCTTCAAGGCGCAGTAGCCTTCCCTCTTAGCGCGCTCTTCGTTGCCCTCCCTCCTTCACTTCCTTTTCGTCTTCCTCATCCTACCTCGCGCCTTTGCCCACTGGAGGGCGCAGCGGCTAAAGCGCCTGCTACTCTTCGTTGCTACCGCATTATCACCCCCTTCTCCATCCACACTTCTGCCGGGCGTGCAGCTGGAGAGAGACACGCACATCAGCCCCAAATACCCGCAGGCAAAAGTGAAGAGCGCAGGCGGTGGCAGTTGTGTGGCCGAAGTCGCGGATCGTTTTCGCTCTTCTTCTTCTTTCTTTTCCGTCTGGTGGCTCGACGCTTCCGTGTGAGCGGTGGTGCGAGAAAAAGCGGGAGAAGGCAGCGGAGGTGCACTGTGCGTGTGTGTGTGTGTGTGAGGGGTGGGGGAGGGAGGGAAGGATACGTTGCTGAGGGGTCGAGGCACACTGTTCTCCTGGCGCCTCTCCTTGCAAGCTTGCCACACACCCTCCCGCTCTCTTTACTTCTAGCACCTTTCCCCCCTTTCTCCTCCCTACTTCTCTTGCCCCGGTCGATTTCCTATTGTTCTGTAACTCTGTGTACCCGTGCATCCGCGCACCAATGCGCAGGGGCACAGACAGACACGCAAACACACGCGTTCAGGCTCTATGAGCCAGAGGCGAAATCCATCGCCCTGTCTTGCGCTCTCCCAGAAAGCTTCCGTGTCTTGCCTTGTGGTGCGCACATGCGTGGGTAATACCGAGAGAGAGGGGGACGAGAGAAGGGGGTGGGGTAAAGCGGCACCACCACCACCACTGCCTCCTCTCATTTGCGTTTCGTAATGCCTATGCTCTCTACCACCTCTCTCTTGATACATCGTTCCCCCTCCCCTTGGTCCCTCGCTCCCTCCCTCCCTCCCTCCCTCCCTCCCCCTCTCTCTCTCTGTGCACACGACTTCTACTGACACTGCCACCGCCACTGCCGTGTTTCTGTGCGTGTTGCTGCCATTCGAAAACACACCCCTGTCCTAATCATTCAGCCTCTCCCCTCACCTCATCTCCCCTCTCCGTATTACATCCTCTGCACAGCAGCGACTGCCACCACTGCCATCGTTATCAGCTATGGACGCGTTTCAGGCTACCCTTGATGAGCTGCAGCGGGAGTCCAAGGAGAAGATCACGCAAGCGCAGGACACCGCGAGTGCGGCTGTGCTGCAAGCGCGTGTCGTGCCGCATCGCATCGCCGTCGCCATGGCTCAGCGCTTTACGACTGATCGGGTCGAGTCGTGCTTTCCGATACTGTGCTTGCTGGACGCTACACTCGTCCGTACCGCCTCCGCCTCGCCCTCGACATCGAGTGAGGCTGATCAGGCACTGGCAGCCGTTCTCACCGAGTTTTGGACGTTAGCTCCCGCCGCCTTCGCGTCTATCCACGGAGCGGGCCAGCCGGCGTGGCGTGAGAAGTGCCAGAGATTTGTGCGCCGATGGAAGCAACGCCGGCTGGTACCCGAGCCGCTGATAACGGAGCTGCTGATGGCGATGGAGAGCGGCAGTGTGAAGACGGAGGCGGCTGAGGTTCCGAGAGCGACAAGAGTCTCAAGCGACGCTGCAGCTGCTGCAGTGGCGTCCTCGTCTTCGGCAGTCTCAGCGGCAGTCACGACAAGCGGACAGCCGTCGCTGTCCACCACTATCACCGCAACCGGCGCTACCACTACGACAGCGGTGCCCCCTTCCGCATCGTATCCTGTGTCGACTATGTCTTTTACAGTTGCTCAGGCGCGGGCGTTTCGATCCACTCTGCAGGCGTGCCTGTCCGCTTTGGAGAGCCTGCCGCCCGCTCGAGCCGCCTTGTACTTTGAGCTCGTGCGCTCGCAGCACTTCCGCGCACCATCCCACACCTCCTTTGCGTTTTTTGAGGACTTGCTAAAAGAGCTGCGGCGCGAGGTGACGATGGTGTCATCGTCTTCGTCCACCAACCAAGCTGCCGGCGCAGGAACCAAGATCGACGTCGACCCGGCGTCGAGCGGTCATGCCAGAGAGGCTTTGGGGAAGCTGCTAGATCAACTACACAACTCCGGTGGCGAGAGGGCTACCGGCCTCAGCGCAGGAGGCCGCGCCACTGCTGCGGGAGTTGCTGGTGTGGGTGCCCACCACAGCGCCACCACCGCGGTTGTCCGCTACGTGAATTCCATTTTCTCAGATATCTACGCGAAGCAGCCGCTTGGTCAACGCGGCACTGGGTTCGGCACTCTCCAGCGCAAGGCGGGCCACGGTGGTCCTTCAGGCAGCAGTACCAGCAGTGCCTTCTACACGTCCTACTACCCCAAAGCGGAGGCGAACGCGCAGCGGCCGTTTCGCATTCCACCAGCTCGACAGATGCAGGGCGGTGCGGTGCGGCTGCACTTCCCTCGCCGCCAAGAGTGGGTCAGTGTGCAGGACATGGCCGACATCTCGCAGTACGCTAGCCGCGGCATCACGGACAGAGGCCTCAAGAGGGCACGCGAAGACGTCTAGCGTGTGGGTAGAGGTGCGAGCCTGTTGGCCAGGTCATGGAGACAGTCTGTATACGCCAGGTGTGTGCGTGTGTGTTCGTGTCTAGGGGTGTTAGCCCTCAAATTGCACGAGAAGTGTGTGTGTAAGTCGATCGAAGCTGACGAAGGCAGCGCAGACGCGGGCACGTCTTCCTCTTTCTCCCTACCCCCCCCCCCCCCCCTCTCTCTCTCTCTCGGTGCGCTTCTCACCCAGCCCTCCCCCACTGTCTGCGTGGGAGCGACTCGCAGCCCACCCAACTATCCCACCCTAAGCCCTAGGTGACGCAACGGATTCCCCTGCATGTGTGTGCTGCATGGATAAGAAAGCCCTCGAATGTGCTTCGCTTCTTTGACAAGAGAGATCGCATGTGGGGGGGGGTGGCACGGACGTGTTCGGCCTCCTCCTCCCCCCTCCTTCTCCTCCCCCTCCTCAGGCCCCCTCCCCCTCCCCTCCTCTCTTCATTTTTTTTTTCGTACTCGAAGTGACTGTGGTGAGGGTGCTGCAGCGCTGCTAAGCCGCTCCTTCCCTCTTTTCCCCTACCAGTCACCAGCCAGCCCCCCTTCCCCCCCGGTCCTGTGTCTCTGCTACTCGTGCTTGCCTACTGACACCACCGTACCACCATACAGCCGGAGGAGGAGTAGAAAGCGCACCCACCCACCCACACCCCCACACAGAGGAAGGGGACCTCATTGAGCTAAACCGCTACTGCGCATCGCTATTTTCGCGCACGGAAACGATGCACAGCAGCGCGTATCGCCTGGGGAGGGCCGCGTGCCATGCTGCCGCTAAGCCGAATAGTGCTGCTCTGGTGACTGCTGCGAGCTCGGCAGCTGGCAAGCAGGCCATGGAGGAGCTAGGGGTCTACCTGCGTGCCATGAAGACGGCGCAGCGGCGGTGGGCGCGCGAGATCGTTACCCATGAGACAAACGTGCGGCGCTTGATGATGGTGGAGGAGCAGTGTCGGGAGCGGCTGAAGCAGCAAGTGCTCAAGGGCACTCGCGAGCACCTCAAGTACCTCACCAACACGGACCTGATGGCGGCCGCCCAACTCGTCTCGCCTCCGTCGGTGGACGTCTTCCTTGCTTACGGCATCCTGCCAGAGCAGGTGAGCGGGTTCACGGTATACGTCATGGGTTGTCTCGCGGCGGACCCGAACCGACTCAATGTGCCCCTCCCCATCCTCATCGCGGACCTCTCCAGCACGTGGGCCATCGTGCCACCACGCAAGAAGGAGGCATACAGCGAACTCGCCAACATTTTCCGACCTCACCTACCACCTCGTGCCGCAGACATAGAAGACAAAGCTGCTAGAGCTGCTGAAGTGTCAACCGCGGTAGCCACCCGCAAGCTTGGCCCGAAACTGAAAGCAACTCGAAAGAACGCAGCCTCGGTGGATGCTGATGTACGAGTGCGCACCCCTGTACCGCCGCTTCGGCATGGGCGTGGATTTCTGGCCAAGTCTTCAGCGGCGGCGACAGACAAAGCTCTGGTGCCACGGGTGGTTTGCTCTTCCAGCAAGCGACTCCAAGCGCAACGTAGAATGACGACGACATCAGCGAGTGCACCAGCGTCCTCATCGCCGTCGTTGTCATCGCCAGCGGCTGCAGCCACACAGCTCTCCACTCTGCCGCGAGGCGCGAAGCGTGAAGAGAGCGCGTCCAAGACCGCTGCGTGCAGAAACAACCGCTCTGGCAGTAGCGCCATCTCCTCCTCTCAATTCCAGCCCATGGCGTCGCTACCCCAACTGCGGCGTCAGCCCGCTCTTCGTCCCGTTGACAAGGCTGCCACAGCTGCACTGGCGGAGGAGCTCCAGCTGCCTGACACCGAACGGGCCGCCTTCTGTAGGTTTGCAGAGACCAGCCTGCACGAGATGGTGCTGGCCTTAAGCGCGCTACCTGTGCCACACAAGAGAAACCACAGAAGCGGCAGTTCGAAGGCGAAGAGGTCGGCCAAGACGCAGCCCCGTGGTGTACAACTCCTCATGAAGGAATGGCTGCCCATCGCAGCGGAAGAGTGGGCGCGCAAGACGCGGCGGCAGAAGAGTTTCTACATGCGAGACTAGGCTGATCAAGTTGCCTCGTGTCACATGTGCTTCCTCAATGAGGGAGTTGGAAGGGTGTGCGCGCTGCCTCTCTTCCTCCTCCCACTCACCCTCCCCCTTTTGTGCGACGCGAAGGTGGCCTTTAAATGAACTGTGACATTTCGCCCACCCACCCACCCACAGATACGCCATAGCGCAGGCTGTGCGCACGTGTAGATGTGATGGGTACTGGTGACGGTGCTGTCGAGGTTGCGTGGACTCAGCTGCTTCTGTCGCCTGCGTCCTCCCGCACGCAGGCGACAGCCCCTCCTATCTCCCAGTCCTACCTGAGATGGTGTGCCCAATGCCCATGGGCGCGCACGTGGATGACACCAGAATGCCTTATCCACAGCAGCCAGCAGTTGGCTGCACTCATAGAAGCGGCGCCCCACCCTCTTTCTCTCGCCCTCGACCTCCTCCGGCAGCCTCCTTTCATCCAGTAGTAAATGACATACGTGCGTGTATGTGCCTGCGTCCGTGGATGGGGGAGAGGGGCTGGAAGGCGCGAGCATCACACGACACAGAAA
>NC_009313.2:159782-171091 GCF_000002845.2 Leishmania braziliensis MHOM/BR/75/M2904 | reverse complement strand
CAAGCCCACATAAGACGTGTGTGTGTGTGTGTGTGTGTGTGTGGGGCATCGTCCACGCCACTGAAAATGCATGAGCGACCCTGTGTTTCCTCCTTCCCCCCTTCTCTGTCGATTCAAGCTGAGAGAAAGAGAGAGAAGGGGAGTCGACGATGTGTGTGTGTGTGTGTCTTTGAAGAGAGAGACTTGAGTGGTACGTGTGTGCGCAAGCACTACCCCACCATCTGCGCCACTGAAACCCCTCAATTCCTTTTTGACCTGCCTACGATTCTCTCCACCTTCTCTACATTATCCTCCTCTCGCCCCCTCTCATTTGCTCACTCAATGCCGCCTTTCCCCCCCTTCACAGCATAACAAGCCAAGCATTCATAGGGAAGCACAAAGACACAACTGCATCTCCTTTCCTTTCTCTGTGTGTTCTCTTCTTTATCTCCAGACCTGCGCACGTGCAGATTTTGCAAGCTGTTCTCTCCTCCACACATCGATGGCGGAGCGCAGCTTTGCCCAGCAGGACGACCTGCGCACACAGGACCAGCTGCTCGATCAGCTTCACGCCTCCGTGATGAACACGAGGCACTATGCAATACAGATCGGCGACGACCTCGGCGAGCAGGACGACATGCTGAACCGTCTGCACAACAACGTGACCCACACAGCAGATGAGAGTCGGCGGCAGAATCAGAACGTCGTTCAGCTGCTCACGGAAAGCGAGAGTCGAGGTTTCTACGCTGTCGTGCTGCTCCTAGTCGTCCTTATCGTGCTGCTGCTGGCCATTTGAAAGGCGGGGGCAATCGAATAAAAGCGAGAAGGGGAAGGGAGACGGCGGTGATGAAACAGCCAGCTCATCCTTCACACACCCGCACACACACACACACACACACACACACACACACACACACACACACACACACACACAGACACACGCGCAGGGTACACCTGCATATTTGCAGGCGTTGTGAACTCAACTGAACGAGCATTGCAGAGAAGCACGAGAGTGCGTCTGTGGATGTGTTAGTGGTTGTCGCTGGAGCTTCTCTGTCCGTGTCCGACAGCCCCTCACCTCTTCATTCTGCGCTGCTCTCCTCTTTCTCTTTCTCTTTCTCTCTCTCTCTCTCTCTGTTTCTCCATTATAGGCACGCTGCTGCTGCTGCTGCTTTCGCTCATGGAGTACATCTGTGCTTGTGCGGGATGGTTGCTGCACTCGTTTTTTTCTGTTGCTCTGCGTACCCCCCTCCCCTGCGTGCGTTTGCTGTTTTACTCTCCCAGAGAGAGAGAGAAAGCGAGTTGGATGAGACAGAGATCAAGAGAACGTATTCAGAGGGGGAGAGGCGAGGGCGACTGCACTTTACCCATCGAAGGGCCCTCTGCAGCAACGGTCTCCTATTGGCCTGTCTGCGTGCGCCGTGGACAGCTAAGGGGAGAGAGGCGAACAGACAAAGGAGCCGCCTGCATCAAGGAGGTCCATCGGCGCCTGCCTCGACGCGCCCATCTCACCCCTTCCTTTCCTCTTTCCCCCCCTCTAACGTCACAACGTCCACACATGTACACGTGGGTAAACACGTACAGCGCAGCTGTGCAGACTCAACCGATGACTGTTGTGGTGGTGGCGCTGTGTATGCACGTGCCTTTCTCTCTCTCTCACTGTACTCGATGCTTCCTCCTCCTCCCCCTCCCCCCCCGCTGCCAACCACGCACACACGTATACGCGCACGCGACTTGCACGTGATGCCCCAGTCTTTGAACAGTACTCGCTTCATCTCCTCATTTTCTTCCCACTTGTTTTTTGAATCCCCTAAGGGCGGTTTTCTCCTCCCCTCTCTTTGTCCTCCTCTGATTTTGCCTCTCTCTTTCGTGTGTGTGTGTGTGTGTGTGTGTGTGTGTGTGTGTGTGTGTGTGTGCCAGTACTTGTTCATCAACCACCTCGCACTCACGCCACTCATCAAGTCAAGTGAAAGAGATCGCCTACACATCTGCCGGAGGCTTCATCATAACCGCCATCCACCGCCCCCCCAAAAAAAAGCAAAATAAAAGGGAATATGATGCGACGCACGCTGCTCTGGCTCGTGAATTTCGAGCCCGTCTTCATGCCGGCTCTCTCCCCGTCGATGGAGAGGGGTACCGTGGTCGAGTGGAAGAAGAAGGTAGGCGATGTTGTGAATGAGAATGATGTCTTCTGCACCATCCAGACGGACAAGGCTGTAGTGGACTACACGAATACCTTCGAGAGCGGCTACCTCGCCAAGATCTACTGCGAGAACGGCCAGTCTGCCCCTGTGGCCAAGACGATCGCGGTTATGGTGAGCGACGCCGCCGATGTGGAGAAGGCCTCTAACTACTACCCTGAAGATGCTGCTACTGCCCCTGCTACTGCCCCTGCTGCTGCTGATGCTGCGCAGGATCCCCCGGTTTCCTCGGCCGCACCTGCCAAGCATTACGGTGGCTCGATTGACGCGGCGGTGGCGGCTAGCGGCCCGAGCGTGACCCGCATTGTTGCTGGTCTGGAGCCTAGCGCTCTAGCCGGCATCGCTCCCTCTGGTAAAGGCGGCCGTTTCCTGAAGTCCGATTTTTCTGATCAGCCCGGCTTCAAATACAGCGACACTGCGCCGGCGCGCGCGACGCGGAAGGAAGTTCCGGCTGCTGCCGCTGGTGACACGAGTAAGACAGCTGCGAAGTCTGTCGCTGGGACAGCGGTAAGTGGGAGTATTTACGACGTTGTGCTCAAGCCCGGTCCTGCGTACAAGAGCGTCAGTGATACCGCCCTGCTGAACAAGCTCATCCGCGCCATGTACGTTCCGAAGCCGAATGCAAATAAGGCCGCCAAGTAAAGAGGTGGAGAGGAGTTCCCATGTGCGTGTGTGCCGACCGCGTCTCTTTCGCTTATTGACTAGGGGAGCGGCAGAAGCTGAGGAGTTGCTCTTCCTTTTAGTCGGCGTGGTGGTGTGGCTCACTCCGTCCGTGCAGGCGTGATGTGGATCAGTGGACTCTCAGGGGGGACGGATTTCACAGCAGCAGTGGGTGGGCATGCCCGCCTGCATGTGCACACGCACAGGTCCACTCGTCCTCTTCTTTTCTCATAAGCGGTGCACTTCATGGAATAGGGGAAGGACGAGAAGGCAGTGGGGGAGCGGTCAGGTCGAGCATGGAGGCTGTACCTACACGATGACGGAGACCGGAGTGCAAAGGGGTGGGGTGGGTGTAGATGCGAGAGTGTCTTCCGTCCTCACCCTATGGAAGACACGTCTGCCCAACCCCAACAGGCCCCCTCCCCTCAGGAACGAGGAACCCTTGAGTTATCACGGCGGCTTGTTGAGGCATCAGTCACGCAACCGTCGACCCCCTCCCCTTCCCTTTCCTCTCCTCGACCTGCACCTACACCACGGCACGGAGCTGAAGCATTGCTGCTCTGCGGCAATTTCGTGCGGTGTGTTGTGTTCGCTAATTGGCGCGTTTGGCGAGTGTGGAGGGACACACGCCTCAACGACAAGACGACCGAGAGGCGAGAGGGTTTGTGTGCGCTGTGTGGCTTCTTCCTGCTTCTGCTTCTCCTTGTAGTAAACGACCCATCAGGCGTGGGCACGCCATCCGCTTGCCACGCACGTCCTCTCCCTTCCTTTCCCCCTCTCTCAATTGCAAACGTGTGCGTGACAGCCCCAACGTCACCCTTTAGCCTGCGAAGTCAGGCCACACGCCCACGCCTGCGATTGAGAGAAGGCTGAGCGAGAGGGAGCAGCGCCAGATGGCGTTGAGCAGCGACGAAAAAGTGGACCAGAAGAGAGGGAGAGGGAGAGAGAGAGGGCCAGGCTGGGTTGAATTGCGTTGTCTTTCACTATCGGGGCTGTAGAGGAGGAGTTGCCGCTGCCAGTGGGTGAGGGGGCGGCCCCAACGTGGGGGGAGGGCTGATCGGTGGTGGTGGTGGTGGTTTGACAGCGCGTGCATTTGTCTGCGTGTCGACACCACCACAGCCGCAGCGCTTTTGTTGTTGCCCTTTCCGCCCTCTTTTCGCCTTCCGCTCGTTCTCTTCCTTCGCTTGATGTCGTTGTTGGCCTACGTGTGTTGCCCCTCCCCCCCGACGTCTCTCTCCTTCTCACAGCGCTCCTCCACCCCAGACATTCGCGCGCGGCTACAGTGTCAGCAGTGTTGTCCAAGGATATCAACCTGCCCACCCATGAGACCAAACAGCGCCAAGCAGCCCTCTCGAGCCGAGTGGGACGATGGAGAAGCGCACCACGAAGGCGAAGGACCCACACTGACATGTGTGCGCTGACAAACGCGCTGTTCTCAGCGGATTTCCCCAGCCTGTAGTGAGGCAAGGATGAGCAGGAAAACAAAGCGAATGCGCGCAGGACACAACGAAGTATCCCTTCCAGCCACTGACTGCTTGATGAACGCGGGTGATTGCCAACAGGCCCGTGCTTTTCTTTGCCCTCGCTATTCTCTCCTCTCTTTTTTGGGGATTTACCCCTCACTTCTGCCTGCATTCTACTTTCCTATTCCTCACATGCAAACACCCGCAATGCGTTGTCTGCTACACACTCACGAGCTTAACTTCGCACGCTTGTCCGTGAAGACACTGCAGTAGGCACTCTCGGCAGCAGCAGTAACACCCACATTATCATCAGCACTTCTCCTCTTTCCTCCCCGCTTCGTCCTCTCAAAGCCCCCTCCTTGAGCTTTTCCTGCCTCGCATATTTTCTTGTTAGTCATGTCCGATCTCGCCGCAAAGATCTGCCGACAGGTGGAGTTTTACTTCAGCGACGTGAACGTTGCCAAGGATGTCTTTCTCAAGTCCAAGATGGCCGAGGACCCGGAGGGCTTCATTTCACTGGAGGTGCTGCTCACCTTCAACCGCCTGAACAGTCTCACGAAGGACCCGAAGGTGGTCGCCGAGGCGCTCGCCGGGAGCGACAAGCTCGTCATGCATACGAACGGACTATCGGTGCGCCGCAAGGACTCCCTGCCGGAGTCCATCCAAACCGATGAGCAGACGGTGTACGTCAAGCCGTTGCCCGCGCTGGCCACACTGGAGCAGCTGCAGGAGTTCTTTAGCGCTCACGGCACCGTGCTGGCGGTGTGGCGCCGCTACTTCCAGGGTGGCAACAAAGACGCGCCGGTGGAGAGTCGCACGAAGCCGTCTGTGTTCGTGGTCTTCGCCAGCAAGGCGGATGCCGAAAAGTTTGTCGCGGCGCCGCCGCAGTACGACGGCGTGCAGCTCAGCGCACAGATGAAGGTGGCGTACTTGGAGGGGAAGGCGGCGCAGGTGGCTTCCCAGAAGAACCGCAAGCGCGAGCGCGAGGATGGTGTGGACGCTGGTGCGCCGTCTTCTGCAGCCCCTCGAACGCCGGCCATGCCCACTAACAGCAGCTACCGCATCTCCGGATGCGGCGCGATCGAGAAGTTCTCCGAGGTGAAGGGACTGTGGCCGGCGGAGGAGCAGAAAGGCGTGCGATACGTGTACATGCCGACCAAGGAGGAGGCCCTCATCATCTTCCAGGATGCCGAGACAGCTGAGAAGATGGTTGCGTCCGTCAAGACCCGCGCGGCGACGCTGCAGGGCAAGCAGCCGGAGGTGATGAAGCTCACTGAGGAAGACGAAAAGGCTCTCATCGCGAATGTAGAGAAGGAGATCTCCGAGCGCGCAGCGCAGCACGGCAGCCGCGGTGGGCGTGGGGGTCGCGGTGGCCGCGGTGGTCGCCGTGGTGGTGGCCGCCACTAGTCTCTGCAGCGTATTGGTAGGCGCTGATATATGCGTACCTACGCACAAGACACCGCTGCCGCACCCACGATTCTGCACTGCCTCTTCCCGACTTTTTGATGATGTCAGGAGTTAGCGCTGGTGATTCCGCATGCTCATAGACACGGCAAAGGAAGCCAAAGCGGTGTGTGTGTGTGTGTGTGTGTGTGTGTGTGTGTGTGTGTGTGTGTGTGTGTGTGTGAACGGCGCCCCTCGATGACCTCGTGCGCGAGGCCCCTAAGCTAAAAAGGTTACAAAGTTGTACTTGTGTTTTCTTCCATTCTTTTTCTTTTGCTTCTTCCGCACAGTCAGTCCTCGTGGCGGTAGGCGCTAAGCGCACGCGCGCGTCTTTGGTAGTCTGCGTGCGTGCGTGTGTGTGTGTGTGTTGACGCCTTGTTGTGACGTAAAATCTGCCGTGTAACGGAGGGGGAGAACAATATGCCCTAAAGCGGGAGCGAGTGAGGGAGGTCCCAGCATGGAAACTGGAGGGGGGAAGGGCAAGGCTGAACCACCCGCGAGAACACTCGCGCCTGTCCGGCCATACACACAAGCGCGTTCCAATTGTGTGGGCGAGTGCACTTGTCTGTGTGTATGCCTGTGTGCCCGGTGTGGGACTACGCTGTCCGCTCCCCCCCCCCCCCCCTCCCCCACTACCCACTCCTCAGTGTCATTCACCCTGCCTGGGCGCTAAAGAGATGACCCTAATGGCACCATGCGAGAGAAAAGAAACACATTCATCGGAGGACGAGAGACACATGGCACGACATCAGCACAGCGACATCCTCAGCATCTATGGTGCTAACCGGATGTACCTTTGGGCTGCGTATGCGTGTACATGACTCACGAAGAATGGGGGGCGACAGGGTCGTCCTTGCGAACGCGCGCGCGAGAGAAAGGGGAAGAGGTGATAAACAAGGAGGGGCCAGGCGGGTACACCGGAGGCGGACTGCAAGGCGTACGTATAGTGCGTTCAGGGGGTTCCTCTCCGGATTTTCCTCCTCCTCGCAGCGCGCGGTGCATCTCTTCCCCGCTTCCTACGACTAGCCACCCTTGTATTCGTGTCTCGTGATCCAAGGGCGTCCCTGATTCACTCATCACGTTCGTCCACTAAAGCACACAGACACGAGGGCGTGTGTCTACTAATGGAGAAGTGCATCGTCAGCGGCGCACAGCAAACACCCTCTTGTCGCTCTTCTTGACCTCGTCACTGCTCCCCTCCGCATTCTTGTACCTCTCACGCACTTCCTCGCTCTCTCCTTCTCTTCATTTCACTGACGCTTTTCTTCGCTGCGTCTACGTGGGTCCATCACGGGGCACGCGGCAACTTCTCCTCTACAGTTCTGAGAGTGCTTGACACCACTGCATCGTTCTCCATCAGCACTCTGAAAGCAAAAGAGACTACAGAGAGAGGCGCCTTGGTGCGTTTCACGCAGTTGCTATAGAGGTCCCTGTACAGGCCGAAAAATAATGTCCACCATTACCGCATCTGCCGCTGTCGTCAACGACGCCGTCGATGCGTCCCTGGTGGAGTATGTGAACTACATGGACATCAAGCTGGAAGGTGTGCACCACCTTCCTGCCGATTGGCTCTCCGCTGGCTTCCCCGTCCAGACACTCGGTACAGCAGGTGGACCGACGAACGCTGGCTCCAGCCATGCGCACGGGCACGACAAGGAGGGGTCAGCGGAGGAGACGGAGGTTGCCTACGCGTATCACCCGTTCCGCTACGAGGTTACCCTTGCATTGCCTGCTGCGAAAGCGAAGGAGACAGCGGCCACGGACAGCGATGCGACCGGCACAGCTACTGGAGAGGCTGTCAGTGAACAACCATCACCGTCCGCCAGCGAAGGCGCAGGGGTGGGCATTTCCGTCGTCTCCTTCACGCGCGGTCGGCTGCTGCTGCCTTTGCCGCAGTATACGGAGTACATCGCGGCAGCGGAGCCACCGCCGGCCCCGGGCGTAGACGACGCCAGCCCGCTGCGAGACGTACCCGTCGCTATCAGCGCAGAGAACCTGATAAGTGGTGCCGGCGCGTCCGGCAACGAGAGGGAGACCTCCGAGGTAGACAAGGCATCTGGCAAGGTGACCACCACTGCTGCCGCCGCCACTGCACCTCCTGCCGCCACGCCAGCGATTTTGTGGGTCATGACGGAGCGGACGGACGCGCCTGGTGCCAGTGCTGGCGCGAATTGTGCCGATGACGTGGGGATAGTGGCGACAAAGCGCCGCGCAAAGTTGACCACGTCCCTCGCCGTTGCCACCACAGGCTCTGCTGCTGCTACTGCGGCGGCCAGCAGTACTGTGGCTGCCGCAGCCGCTGCAGCTGCTGCCGTTCCTGGGGCGCCTGCGCCGCCACTGCCGGAGTCCAGCGAGCCAGCCCCATGCGTCGTGCGTGTCCCTCTGACAGCCGTGCAGGAGGCGTACCTCGACGGCTTACTAGAGGCTGGCGAGCCGCTGAAGCTGAGTTTCCGCCGCGTCCTGCGTCCTAGCTGCCCGGCTGAGTGGGAGGACTTCAACGCCGACTACTTTGCGGCTGAGATCCCCATCTCTCTGCAGGCCTTGAGGGAGCCGGGGTCGACCCACCTCGCCGCTGACGTGGCCCTGCAGCCAGCGAGCGCGCCAGAAAAGCGCACCGTCCCTGGGTCGGTGCCATTGGAGCACAACGACCATGGCGAGCGCGGAAAGAAGCGCAGCGTCACCCGCAAGCAGCGCCAGATGGTGCCTAGCATCCTCATCGACGTACCCGACCGTGACGCCCCGCACCCGTACGTGACGGCCGGCACCATGGCCACCGTCTCCCTCACGCTGCAGCGCACTCTCACTCGTCTCGTCAGTGACCGTGTGCGGCCTGCCGTCACACCTGCCCAGCTGATTCCGCCGCGACCCACGCCAACGGTGCTCGCTGCGGCCGCCTCCGACGTACAAACGTGCCTCGAGCAAACACTACTGGGTATTGTGCGGCGGCTGGTACGTGATATGCTCGAGACAGCTCAGAACAAGTCGTGCGGATCGTCCGAGTCTGACAAGGTGGCCTGGCATACAAACCTCGTGTCGGCTCTGCAGAGCACTGGTGAGCTGGCTGCCTTCAAGAGTCAGCTGACTCCGCTGGTGGCGGCTCTGGTCCAGGAGCGTCTGCGGAGAGATCCTACCGCTGGCGGGTCGCCGCAGGAGGTGGCACGGGCGAGCAACGAGCTTTACGTTCGACTCACGGACATGCTGCACAGCGCTCTGCACGAGTGCGTCGGCGAAGGCGACGCGGTATCGAGCGGTGGCGTGCTGAATAGCGGCGAGGAACAGGAGGTGAGGTGGCGCGCGATTGAGGCGGAGGTGAGTGGGGACTTTGAGCTGGCTGCGAAGCTCTACCAGAGTCGTCTAGCCACGCACGTCGCTGGCGACAACTGGCCGGCGCTCTGGATAGACTGTGCCGTCTTCTACCAGCGCACTGAGGAGTTGGCCAAGGCGGAGCAGTGCTACCGCGAGGCGATTGCATGCGACCCGGGTTGCACGCCGGCGCTGCTCGACTACGGAGCGTGGTTGCTTGCCCACGACCGGCTGGAGGAGGCGGCCGTGTTCCTGCACGGCCTCGTCGACTTTGCACCGCAGCACAAGCTGGGATGGGGCTGCATTGCGCTGCTGGCGGACTTGCACGAGTTGGCGGTCCGCGTCGGCAGCCCCGACGCGGCGGTGGAGCAGAAGAAGTGGCGCAGGGAGCAGCGTCTGGCGCTGCGCAAGGCGGTGGAGTGCGGTGCTCTGAGCACGAGCCACGCCACTGGCGAAGCCGAAAGAGGAGGTCTTGCTGAGAATAGCGGCCCTGCCAACGCCTCTTTCCCTACTCCTCCTCCCGCGCCACCGCAGCAGGGAGACGAGGAGGAGCAAATGTACTTTGAGGTGGCGACATACCTCGTGAATCTGCATCACCGTGACTTGGCGAATGTCTGCCTGGCACGGTGCCGACCTGGGGAGCCGCGAGTGGAGCTGCTGTACGCGCGCCTGTTCGCGCAGGGTGAGCAATACGAGGAGGCACTCAATACGCTGGACGAGATAAGGACGCTGTCTGTTGCGCACCCGTCTGCCTCTGCGGCAGAGCAGCGCCTCGTAGACGAGTGTGCGCTGCTGCGTGCCGAGTGCGCCGCTGCGCTGGGGCGTCCGTCGGAGGCTGTGAGGATGTACAAGCAGGCTCTGTGCCGCGGCGAACCGGCCACGGCGCCGCCGTACCTTGCGGCCCTGGTGGCACACTGGCAGGCGCATCGCCAGGAGGTGCAGTCAGCCCGCACAGTTGACCAGAGTAGCGTGGCAAGCTCAGCTCAGGCACTGCTGGACCAACGCATCACAGAGGCTGAAGGCATGCACTACTTGTCCGCCTACCTGCGCCTGTGTAACTTGCTCCTGGCAGAGGGCCGCTACCGGGACGCGCTGGGCGTCGTGACGCTCGCACTGCAGGTGTGGCCGAGCAGCTCGGTGTTGTGGCTCGGTGCCGGTGTTGCCTACTACCGCGCTGGCGACCTACTGCCAGCGGAGGAGTGCCTGCAAGAGAGCAACACGCTGAATCCGGCCAACCCGCGCACGTGGGCCTACCTCGCCCTGCTGGCAGTGCGGCTGCAGAACGTTGGGGTGGAGGAGGTGATGCAGCAACTGCTGACCCTAAACCTGGAGGATGCCCCGCTATGGGCTGAGCTCGGCCGCACCCTGCTGGGCACTGCGCAGTTTCCGCGACTGAGCGTGCTGTGCCTGCGCCGTGCTGCCGCGCTAGTAGATGGCAAGGGTGACGCTGCTAATACTGTGTGGTCGTCGACGCAGTATCACCTCGCACACGCGCTGATGGACCTGCAGCAGTGGGAGGAGGCGGAGCAGCTCCTGCGCAACGTTGCTTCGCAGAGCGGCAGCAACGAGGTGCTGCGTGGTAAGGCGGAAGAGGAGCTGGCGATGCTCCGCGCCGGTCAGTAGCACAATGGTGATACATAGGAAACGAGTGGCCTCTGCCTGTCTTCGCTTTCGTGCGGAAATGTTCATCAGCGTCTGCCGCGTGTGTGTATGTATGTGTAGAGAGAGCCAGGGCTTAGAAAGGAAATGCAGACCTCCTACACGCGTGTGTCCATCCGTCCTTCTCCCCCACCTCCGAGTGTACGCGTGTCCCATGGTGGGCACGTCTTTTCTGTTCTGTTCTCATGTACAGCCTTTCTTTTCGAGTGATTGCCTCTCTCTGTGTTTTGCATGTATTCAGCTGATCGCCATGTATCTCTGGCCTGCTCCGTTATGCGCGCCGCTGTCCAGTGGCGTGGCGTGGCGTGGCGTGGCCGTCGCGCTTGCGGTGTGCGTGGTGTCGGCGCTGCGCGCCGGAGGGCGGTCTCCGCACCGCCCTGCGGCGCGCAGCGCCGACACGAAGCACCCCGCAAGCGCGACGGCCACGCCACGCCACGCCACGCCACTGGACAGCGGCGCGCATAACGGAGCAGGCCAGAGATACATGGCGATCAGCTGAATACATGCAAAACACAGAGAGAGGCAATCACTCGAAAAGAAAGGCTGTACATGAGAACAGAACAGAAAAGACGTGCCCACCATGGGACACGCGTACACTCGG
>NC_009313.2:153497-159682 GCF_000002845.2 Leishmania braziliensis MHOM/BR/75/M2904 | reverse complement strand
TGCCCCCCCTACCGCCACCGCCCTGCCCCCCTACCGCCACCGCCCTGTCCCCCTACCGCCACCGCCCTGCTCCCCTACCGCCACCTCGACGTGCCAACGCGAGGTTGTCGTCATACTCCGGCGTTCATTTTGTTATCGCGGGTGACCACAGCAAACGTGGCCGAGTGGTTAAGGCGCCTGCCTGCTAAGCAGGTGTGATCTCACGCGAAGGTTCGAACCCTTCCGTTTGCGTACTTTTTCTAGCTATCTCAAGCCTGCTGGCCACCACCGTCTCGTTATCGCCGGTATTTCGAGTACGACCATACTTGAGTGAAAACACCATATCCCGTCCGATTTGTGAAGTTAAGCACTCACAGGCTCAGTTAGTACTGAGGTCAGTGATGACTCGGGAACCCTGAGTGCCGTACTCCACCCTTTTTGCCACCACCCCAGAAAGGCTGGCGGGGAGGGCAATCCACCCCCTGACGGTAGCGCTGCCGCCATCGTGGTTCGGGTCTCCCGCAGGTGTGTGGGGGGGGGGGCCTGGCCGCCCTGGCGGCGTGTTTTTGGCGGGGTGCAGGGTGTGGGTGTGTGCGTTTCGGGAGGGATGGTGGTGGGGGGACGGGGGGGCACCGTCCACCCCCGTCCCTGGTTTCATCGGCCAGCGCCTACGCGCCGAGCATGCATCGCCGCAGTGCTACGGACTTGGGTTGTTTTTCTCTGCGTATGCGTGGCAGCCTCGGCAGCCTACGAGCGGAGGGTACATTGTTTTCTCTTTATCAACGCCGTCATCTCACTACCCCTTAAAAACGCCGACGCGCACGCCTCTCGCCACCGAAACGGCGGAGGTCCTTTTTCGCCCTCTTGCCAGCTAGTCGCAAAAGTAGAAGCACAGGCGACCGCACTCACTCACCACGGCGGCGAAGTTGTCATGGCCGTCGAGAGCGACGCAGCCCTCCTCGCCCGTTGGCACCTCCACAGGCGCACGCGAGCGGTACGGGAACTGGGTCGACGCGGCAGCCGACGACGCCGCCATTCCGGCCACGTCGCGCAACGCGCCTTCCTCGACCTCCTCGTTCTGGTTTTCATACATGCCCGCCTCGCCACGCCCCCGCCAGTCCCGTACCCCACCGCTGGCGTCGCACGTGATGAAGCCGGTCGCATACGGCGCGTACAGACCCGTGATGGGCGTCTTGAGCGCGGCGCTGCACAGCGGTGGCGGTCCGCCGCACGGACCGGCCGCGGTGGCGGTGGATGTTGGCCTGCGCAGGTCCCACACAAGCACCGCACCCCCCTCAGTCCCCGCGTACAGCAGCGCGTCCTTGACGGCGCAGGCGGTCAGCTGCTCGCGCACCGACCACCGCCACGCGCGTGACAGGAACGTGTTGCCTGTGACAGTGCTGCCGTACGCACACGCGCTGCGCAGGGCCGAAAGGTTCACCTCGATGATGCTATTGTGGTGCCGCAGCAGCACCACGTCCTGGGTGCCGGGCAGCGTCAGGATCTCCTGCACCGCGAAGCCGGCGAGTGCCGGCACCCTCCACGTCGCCTCTAGCGTAACACCGGTGCCGCGCAGCTGCCACAGCTGCAGTTGGTTGTCTGCGCCATCACAGCTGGCCGTAATGAAGGCAGCAGTTGGGGTGACCGCTGGATCGACTGACGAGCTCGCGTCTGTCAGCATGTTCTCGCTGGGGTTGAAGACAGCCACAGCAGTCCAGGTAGTCGCGCCGGCGCTGGCGAAGGCGCGCGGCAGTCGCTGATAGCGGACCCGCGTGGCAGCTGGCACCGCCGATGCCGCAGGAGAGGAGACCACATCGTCCTCCGCGGCGTAGTCATCTTGCTCGTCGTCCGCAACGATCTGCCGGCGGTAGACGTATGACGTAGTGGAGGTTGGCGCGGCGTCGGTGTTCGTCTTCTCAGCGGCTTGCACAATCACGTAGACATCCGCGCCGTCTGCGCTGCGCATCAGCGTAATCGCGCTCACCACTGTGGCGGGGCGCGGCACCCGCACGTGCACCACGCGCAGCGGCAGCGCCTGCTCATTCGGCGCCGCCATCTCGACAACGGTGAAGAACAACGGCGACGACGTTTTCGTGTAGCTCACGGCTGCAATGACGACGCCACCACCGGTGTGGTGGAGGAGGCGCACCTCCTGCGGATCGCGCGGCAGCAACATGTAGGCGATGCGACGCAGCATGATGAACTGAATCTTTCCGCGTATGAAGACTAAAGGGAAGACAGGGCAACGCAATGAGGGCCCCGGCGAGGAGGGGAGGAGGGAGGGGTCGGCTTTTTCTTGCGGTGCGTGGCTCGATGTGCCCACGCCAGCGAAGAGCAGAGGTGGTGCAGGAGAGAGAGAGAGAGAGGGCGATGAGAGGCCAGACGCGTCTAAAGAGCGGAGGAGCTGCGCACCGCTGCACATGAAGCTGCATTGAGTAACTAAGAGACAAAGCACACAAGTGGCGATAGCCTGAGCTGTGCAGCATCAACCATACGCGACTCGGGCCCTTGCTGCCCGCCCACGAGAGACGCAGCATCCCTTCTCGTCCTTATACCCTCTGCGCTGTAGATTTTGTGCCGAGTGCACTCCTTGTTTCGCCCCCCGGGCATGCCGCCAGGCAGACACCGAGATGCACGTAGACACAACAGGGGTCGCATTACTCGTGCGCGTTAGTGGCGGTGTGCCCCACGCAAAGGCCTTTTATAGTGAGTGCCCGTACTCACAGTTCGATTACAACGTGTGGTGCACCTTCCCCTTCCTGGCCCACCCTCGGCAGCACCGACCCACAGCGGCGACTCGCTCTCTGCCTGCCTGCTTCTCTTGTCACCGACAGGCCCACCTCGATTCAGTCGTCCATCACTATGTCGGGGATGTCGTCGTCGGTATTGTCCACCGCGGCGAGCAACTTCGGGTGTGGCGCCGACTTTACAGGCTGCGGCGCTGGTGGAGTGGCCACCGGCGGCACGTACTTTTGCGCTGGCGTGCGAGTCGAAGCTGCGGCCACTGCAGGTACTGCACTAATAGTGATCTCCTTTGCATCTGCCGGAGCGGGAGCCGCAACGGTCGACGCGACAGGCCACAGCTGCCGTTGCGGCGGTGGCGTCATTACATGCGCGCTCGGCGTGGTCACCGTTTCTACAGGGGGCCCTGCAGGCACAAATGTGCGCCGCTTTGCTTTCTCCACCACCAACTGCGCTGGCTGGAGCGGCGGCAGTGCGACTGGGTGGCGGAGAAGCTGCAGAACGTGACCGAGGCGCACTACTGCAGCCCCGACCGCGGCTGTCACTGGAAGCAGTGGTAACGCCGCCGACGTAGCCTTCTTGCCTCCATCTTGGCTGGGCTCGACCGTCAAACTTGGTTCCTCCGCTGCGCTCAGCACCGGCACTCCCCGATGTAGACGCGCGGCGAGGACGTTAATCGCGCGCGTCGTCGTCGCCAGCAGCTGCGCTGGGAGTCCGGGTCGGCATATGAAGAGGAAGGCTTCGAGCAGCTGAAGACTGGCTGCGTGCCAGGCGGCCGGCACACCCCAGCGCAGCACCGCCGCGCCGGTTGCATCCCCTGCCGTCCCCGGTAACGTGGAAGCTGTGTTGAAGGCTCCGCTGTATTCCTGCTCGCTGAGGTAGCACGGCAGCACACCGTCCTCTACCACCTCGATCGCATGCCGCAGTGCCGCCTGCTGCAAGGTAACTGCTGGCACATACCCGCCGGCCGCGTAGAGCATGTCCACCAGGGCACGCAACTTCCGCGCCGTCCGGTCAGTGTGAATGCGCGCCGCCTGCTGGACAGATTCGGCCGGCTCTTCCCGCAGCCGCTGGTCCTCGGCGAACACCAGCAAGCCACCGAGGGCTGCGGTGGACGTGTTCGACGCCATCGCCGAAGGCAGGACGTGCACAAAGGCCTCTGCGTACCACGGCGGCACGAGCTGCGGCGCATCCAGCAAGAGCACCCCAGGCTCCCGCAGGAGGCTCTCCAGCAGCTCAGTCAATGCGTGGGCGGCACCGGCGCGGTACGTGGTGCACAGCATTGCTAGCGTTTCCCACGCCTCTGGGGTGGACAGCCACGGCGTCAGCACAGCCAGCGCCACCCGCTTCAGGATGTCTTCCAGCGACGGCAGGAGTTGCAGCCCGTAGGCTACCACCGCTGCACAGAGGCCTTGATACTGCAAGGCAGACATGGCAGCAAAGACGTCAAGGCGACTGCCCTTGACTGCAGTGGAGGCTTTCAGATGCGCCTCTCCACCCACCCGGTCATCACGCGCGCGCTTGAGAGGCGGTGAGGTCGTCTCCGCCACAGCACTGTTCAGTTCGGCAGCCTTTAGCTGCTGCATGTACGCGTGCGCCTCCTGCGCGATGGAGTCGAGCTGCTCCAGCGTTGCGTACAGCGCCTCCTGAGCCGTGATGATGCGCGTCGATGCGGCGAAGACAGGACGGAGGTCCTCGTTGACAGAGGTGGCGCCACCATCCGCAGTGGCAGCGGAGACAGAAGTGTGGCGTGCGCTTTTCTTCTTCGCCATTGTGATGATGGTAGCGCTTGTCTGTGGAGGAAACAGAGGGGATGCCGTGGGGAGGGGGAGGGGGCAGGGCAGGGGAAGGGACTGTGAGCAGTTGATGCGGGGGTGCTTTAGCCCCGTGGTGTCCTGTGGGGGGGGGGGCTTGTCCTTCCTACCGAGACAAGAGAAAGAGGGGTGGGGTGTGGGTGACGTGGCCAGCAGAGGGCGGGGAGGAAAGGATGATGACGACTGAGAGTGAAGGCCGCTAGATGAGAAAAGAGACCAGCATATAGGCAGGGGCGCCGTGTGAT
The DNA here is from genome assembly GCF_000002845.2 of Leishmania braziliensis MHOM/BR/75/M2904. NCBI lineage: Eukaryota > Euglenozoa > Kinetoplastea > Trypanosomatida > Trypanosomatidae > Leishmania > Leishmania braziliensis. The sequence continues at coordinate 154,902 of NC_009313.2, read as the reverse complement.
CGTGGCGGTGGCGGCGAGGCCTCCATCCACCATTTCCATATTCTCGAGGATGCTCTCCGTGTGGCTGTGCGATTGTCGGAAGAGAAGGGAGTGGGGGGGGGCGCAGGGGCAACGCGCACGCGTTCAAGTGAGGCCGATGCTCTAATAAGGGTAGGACATGTGCCTACACACATACGGGAGAGCAGCAGCGCAAAGATGACACGTTAGGGGGGAGGTTGAGGAAAGGAACAGAGTCGTGTGTCAGGAGATGATGGGTGAGGAAGGAGAGGCACACACGCATGCATACAAGCACAGATAACTCAAGTTCCTCCCTCCGGCTACTCCTGTCCCAGTCTCCGTCCTCCTGCTCGTTTTCTCTTTCCCCCGACACATTTCTTTCGCAGAGGCGATACGATCGATGTCAGCAAGTAGAACATAAACGAAATGGGCGAAGATGTGGCGCCGGCCATGTTAGCTGAGCTTGCGCTCTGCTATGATTAGTTTGACGTGTGCCCCCGACACAGCCTTCTCGTAGTGCATTAACGCCACCCGCAACTCCGCTAACGTCTTGATGTTCCGCTCGCGCTGCACCACCTCCTCTGGCACTGGCTCTGTCACCTCAACGAAAAAATCCGTCTTACAGTACACGAGACGCTTTCCCATCTTGTCGATGGTGCTCACCACCAGCAGCTTTTCGCCTTCCCGAAGGTTGCGCATGCAGTTGGACTGAATGCTGACGGATACATGCGAGTGGGACGCTGGCAACAGTCGCTCTATCAGGTGGATTGTGTTGCACGAGTCGCACATGGAAGTCGCGAACCCGAAAGAGAGCTCGCGACGTTGCTGCTGTTCGAGCACCGAGTCGCACGCCGCACCCGAGATCTGGACCGGGAACGCCATCATAGACGCAACCATCTTGTCGGTGTGCCGTGCATCTGGCTCCAGCGCAACCCGCACCTCCTCCAGCTTCAGCCCAATGGCAGCCGCGGTAAGGGAGGTGATGGGGCTGATTTGCAGAAACTTGTGAACTTGCTCGACAAACGTCGGGTTGTGCTTCACCACTGGCACCCATAGCGCCTGCCTCGCCAGCAGAGACGCCATATCGTGTGTGTGCGCGTGGTGAGACGACGTGCGTGAATAGTAGGAGAGAGGCCGCGGAAAAGAAAGCGCACGAGACACTTGCGAATAACGCGGAGGATGCGGGGCGCTATGTTGTCGCCTTGGATGATATAAAGAGAAGGACTAGACAGTCGAGCAGGAAAGCGCGGAAGGTGCGACGGGTGCGCAGCAGAAGATAAACGACAAGAACGACACTCGCACTTTTTCCTTATTCGTACTCGAGTGCGTACGCATGCGTAATGGGATGGTTTGTGAGCGGCACGGCAACCCCGTGGACAATACCCGACCCCCCACACGCGCGTCGCGG
>NC_009313.2:126688-153397 GCF_000002845.2 Leishmania braziliensis MHOM/BR/75/M2904 | reverse complement strand
ACACACAGACAGACGCCTGCGCAGTTTGGCGCTCGCTCTCACGGTCGTCTGTTCTCTTTACTACTGCTGTGCACACTCTACAGTCTGCGTGTTGCTGCTGAAGCCTCGTGGGCCTGCACGGAAGTACTGCTGGCCGCTATGCTGCTGATGCTCCCTATCGTCGCCGTCGTCGTCAGTGACATCCTCGAATTCGTCTTCCTCGGCGTATGCCTGGCGGCCACGTGCAGCCTCGCGACCCCGGCCGGCCCCGGCAGACCGTGACCCTGCCCCCGCCACCCCGGCGCGCATTCCCTTCTTGCCTCCCTTGAATTTACCGGCGGCCCTGTACTCACTCAGCTCCACCACTTGCCCACCCAACTTGTTAGGCTTCTCAGGCACGTTCAAGGCGGTCACGATCTTGTCAATCTGCACCCTCGGCAGCGTCTCTGGCCACTGGACATCGAAGTACACAAACAACTTGCCCTTCTGCAGACCACCGGTTCCCTTCACCGGCATCCCTTCATTGTACACGCTCCAGGCGCTGTCACCGTGCACCACCTGACCGGGCGACGCCTTGATGATGAGCTCGCGGCCGTCGAGATGCTCGATGGGCACATCGAACCCGCACAGGGCCTCCTGCAGCGTGATGGGGCAGCGTATCATGAGGTGATCATTTATGCGGTGGAACACGGGGTGCGAGCGTACACTTAAAAAGATGAGCACGTCGCCGGACAGGCGGATCCCCGGCTCCTGATTGCCCTCGCCAGTGAAGGTGAAGTGGTCCGATTTGGAGGTGCCACGGTCGATGTGTACCTCCAGCACACTCTTCTCGCGCGCCGCCCGCTTGCCGCGGCAGCCAGTGCAGATGTCAGTGGCCGCAACGATTTCGCCCTCGCCACCGCAGGCAGTGCAGTGCATCTGCACCTGATGATGGAACCCGGGGAACACCTGCTGGGTGCGCAGCAGCACCCCGCGACCACGGCATTGGAAGCATGTGGTGCGCTTGCCGCCTGGCTTCAGTCCACTGCCCTTGCAGGTGCCGCAGAAGCGGTTGCGCGAGATCATCACCTTCTTCGTGGCGCCGTTGTACAGGTCATCCAGCGTCACCTCGAGCTCGTGGACGATGTCCTTCGGCTTTGGCTCCCCGCGCTCTCGCGCGCCGCCGCCGAAGAACATGGAGAAGATGTCCGTTGCATCATGGAAGCCGCCGCCCTCACCCATGCCCTTTTCTAGTCCCTCCTTGCCGTACTTGTCGTACACCTGTCGCTTTTCGGCGTCGCTGAGCACTTCGTAGGCGTTGCTGACCTTCTTGAACATGTCCGCCGCGGCTTCATCGCCAGTGTTCTTGTCGGGGTGGTACTTGAGGGCCAGCCGGCGATAGGATCGCTTGATCTCGTGCTCGTCGGCATCAACCGACACGTTCAGCACCTCGTACAGCTCCGTTTCGCGCACCATTTTTGCGCTTCACACACACACTGGGGGCACAAGAAGAGCGAAGCGGAGCGGAAAACACTGCGTGCGAGAGGAGACGGTAGGGTGAAGGTACGGCAGAAGTGTATGTGTCTGCGCGAGCGCGTGGGCAATAGCTCAGTGGGACGCCACTGCTGATGCCTTTCGGGCAGGGGCCACCAACCAAGCAACAATCGAGGAGAACAAGAGGGCGATGATGCGTTCAACACCGCGCTGTGTGCCTTTGCAGCTCTCTCTGAGGGTAAACACTAACTCGAGAGAGAGAGGAAGGAGGCGAGCGAGCGAGGGAAGGAGGGGGGGGGGACGGTTCAGGCGGCAGAGTTGTTTATGGCAGCTGAACTGCACGCCCGTACTCAGGGTGCAAATAGAGAGAAACGAAGTCCTACGCTGATGGGAGAGCAGCAGCCGCGTGTGCTGCGATGGCAGCAGGATGCCACGCGCGTACGTGTATTTGCTGATATGAAAGCCGACGGGGCCTTTTCACCACCCAACAGCTGCGTACACCCACACCCCGATGTATGTATGTGTGTGTGTGTTTGTGTGTATGTATATATGCGTAGGTGCACCTCCTCCTGAGCAGACAGACAAGCAGCCGCGCCTGCTGTTGCTTCGGTGGCGTTTTCGCTTAATTTCTTTGATTTCTCCTCCTCGTCTCCCTCCTCTCTGTGTGGTGCTGATGCGGCCGCAACTGAACCACAAAACTGCGCGCGTGTGCGGGGGGGAGGGCCCTTTCTTACGTGTCGCAATCAAGTGAAACACTGTGACACGACGGTGATGGGTGATGGGTGATGGGTGATAGAGAGAGAGAGTGCAGCCCCAAGCGTGCGCATGTGTGAGGGAGGGATGAGCGGCGTGGTGATGGTGAAGTGTAATGCGAGGAGGGAGTCAAAACAGAGAGAGAGAGAGAGAGAGAGTAGGTGGCACGGAGAGTAACACAAGTTTTCCAACATGGTGTGTCGAATGAGTGCCTGTGTAGTGTGTCCTCCACACGGTTTTGGGATACGGTGCGAGAGAAGGTGTCTCTTCGCGATCCGGCTCTCTGCCACCTCGTTGGTGTTGCCTTCTCCCTTTCACCCTCTTGCACCGTGGTTGGTCTCATGCCTCCTCACCGCCCACGATATCAATGTGTCCAGACCGTACCTTCTACGAGAGTATGTCCGAATCTGCACCTCGCTCTCGCTCTCTCAGCGAATACGATGGGCGATATATAGAGAGAGTGTGTGCGTGTGTCAGTCTTGTGCATGAGGAACATGTAGCAGCAGCAACCAAAGCATCGTAGCAGCAGCAGAGGAACAGCAGCAACCAGCAGTGTGCGTTCAATTACGCTACACCCACACAATGCAAACACCTCCGTGTGCGTCTGAACTTCTCACAGCAGCCAAAGTGGCACAGCAGCGAAAAAGAAACAGCGCAGAGGCAACAAACAGCGGACTTGACCGCACTCAGTGCTCGCCATCACGCCGGCCCAGAGCTGTTGTGCGCAGTCGATGCCGCCGACTCTGCGTCAGAACAGAGAGAGGCGGCCCTGGCGGCAGAGTAGTCTCGTTGCCATGACCACCGCTGCCGCTGCTCACCACGTCCACACCTCTGCCGCTTCCGGTGGAACTGCTGGATGTCGCTGCCGTAGACATTCTTGTAGCTACGCTGTCGCGTACGCTCGCTGCCGTCAGCCAACATCGCTGACTCGCTTCGTCGGCAAATGCTTCACCTAGCCGCACCACGTGTCGCATTAACGCGTCAGCGAAGGACTCGGCAGCCAGCAGGCGTGCCTGAAGCTGTGCGTTGTGGTCCGCCACGCCGTCTACCTGTGGACGGTGCGCACAGACCAGGGACTTCAGGTGCATCAGTAGCGTAGAGTCAGCCAGGGACAAACGAGATAAGTCCTCCGCGGTGTGCTCTGCCGCATCCGCGCGGGCCTGAGCTTCGCAGAGGCGCAGCGCAAGATCCGCTACCTTCGCCTCGAGAAGCGGCACGAAGTCGACATTGAATGGGGAGGTGGGGTGAACAAGACGATCACTCGCGTCGCTGCCGCTGCCGCTGTAGGGGCCGTTTTCCACTGCGGTACCAACGGCAATGACAGTACTGCTAGCACCGGAGAAGTCTGCCGCTACCTCCTCCATCGATACATCCGCTCGCGCAGCCGCGCACCCGGTGCAGGCACCAGTGCGGAGGTCTATAAATAGCTGCTCCCATTGGACACACCGTGCCTCGCTTTGTGCCAATGCCTCCCGCAGCGCCTCATGCTCCTGACGCGCTGCGGCAACGTGGCGTACGCCGTGGACGTATTCTTCACGTGCGGAGTCGAAGTAGCGCTGATACGCGCACACCTCAGCTTCCCACTCAGTGTGCTGCGCCTCGAAGGCCTGCACACGTGCACAGGCTTCATCTCGCTCCAGCTCGACCCCCGAAAGCCGCAGCAGGGCTTCTTCGCGGGAGCACAGTGTGTCCTGCAGCTGCGCCTTATCATCTGCCAGCTTCGACACGAGTCGCTGGGCCTCTGTGGCTATTGCAGTGAGCGCCGCATGCTGCGCCTGCGTCTCCGCCACGCGTCGCTGCACGCACTCCACCTGCTCCCGCACACTCTCGTACTGACCAGCGCACCCCGCGTGGGCCTCTTCCGCTGTCTGACACCGCCGCTTCCACTCAGCCAGCTGTGACGTCAAGTCTGTGACTTGCTCGTCCGCGCGCGCTGCCTGATCGAGCAACTCTTGCAACGAGGCCGCGTCGCAGCGCTGCTGCAAGAGCAGCTGAGCCGACGTGGCTTTCTCCGCATGCAGCTGCTCTGTTAGCGTGCAGAGCTCCCGCTGCAGCTCTCGAATTTTGTCAGCTGTCGCTGCTGCTGCGGGAGTGCTGGCGCTTGCGTTAGGTGCAGACGGTACCGCCACAGCGTCCGTCCTCGCATGGGTGTCGTCCGCCAGACGTTGCTGATGCTGGTGCTGAAGTACGAGCTCCCTTAAGGAGTTCAAGTCGACACTCAGTTGGTCCATCATTCACGTTCATGCAGGAAGGGGGTAGTAGTCGTGATGGTACGGTGAGGTCGAGAGAGAGAGAGAGAGTGAGACGGGGGAGGGGAGGGGAGGGGGGAAGAGAACGACATAAGTCATATTTTCGATGCGTATGTGCACATGTTCGTCTCTACGCATGGCCGCGGCGGAGAGAGGAAGAGGAGGAGGAGGAGAAGACAGCGATATGGTGGAGATGACTTGACAGGCACGAGAGGAGGAGTATAGAGACAATACCAGCAGGGAAAGATCTGCCGGGCCGCGAAGTTCTTCAACAAGAGACGTGGCGCGGTGTGCACAGCCACGATCCACCCCCTTCCTCTCCTTTCGTCTTGGGTGTGTGCGGCTGCAGCTACAGCGACAGGGAGGGGGGATGGTTATGCGTCCCACGGATCAAACAGAGAAGCATCGTCGGACGATGGCGGTGACGGATAGGCCGAATGACATACGAATGCAAACGCGACTGCAAGAGGGTGTGTGCGTGTGTGTGTGTGTGGGGTGGGGTGGGGGTGGGGGAGATACGGAGACGGAGGTTAGGAGGTTGATGGGATGAATGAACAGGGAGGGTCGGGGAGGGATGAAAGGGGGTAAATTCGTACAGAGCAACAAGACAGCAAGCAAGCAAAGCACCCAGGAAAGGAGAGAGACAGACAGACAGACAGACAGACACAGAGAGAGAGAGGGATGGCGAAGGAGCGAAGATGGGCGCAAAAAACTAAACTGCGACGCAGACAACACCCCCCAAAGAGCACGTAAACAACCAGGCAACAGTAAAGAGCTCGCGTTAGAGTTGCCTGTGTGCGTGCCTCTGTCATAACTGCCATGCACGCCAGTCCACACGAAGGGCAGACGAGACAAGGGCTCGAAAGCCAACCCAAGTGCATACACCCACGTTCGCACATACGATAGCGGCACGATATTCATGGGTCAATCCCCTCTATCCCCCTCCCCTCTTCCACACACATGGCAAGCACCCCGCGCTCACACGTCGATTTCGTTCCATCGCTCCTCCACGCTCTGACGAGAGCGGATGTACTTTGTAATGTTTCGGTAGAAAAGGCGGATGTTAGCGAACGTGTTGGCTGCCTTGTCCCTCTCCTCGTTATCGACGGCGCTGCGGTTGCCGTCGCCGCTGACTTCGCTGCGCTGCACCTCGCTCGTCTCGGAGATCTTCTCGATCAACTCATTCACAAGCTCGACAGACACCAGGTAGCCGCTCTTGGGTGTGAAGAAGCGCAGGAAGATGTTCAGCAGCTGCACGTACAGCTCTAGTTGTGCAAGGGCAAGAACTTGCCCCGCTAACTTCAGCGACCGCCGCAGGCACTCCTGCACGCGCTCCTGGCTCTCGCGAGAGAGTTGCTTCTTTGCGAAGAGCGCTGCACAAATGGCGATGAGGTAGCTCTGGTCACGCTTCTTGAGCATCTTCGACGCGTACTGACAAATCCTCGCCGCCAGCACTTCGTAGTTTTCCTCCGCCATGTGGCGCATCTGATAGATGGAGTTCACGCAAGCGACAAGGCTGTCAATTTGCTCACGAGTATCCTCGACATGACCTTCGTACAGCGTCAGCGCCGCGACGTAGAGCTCGTAGCTGGTCTCTGGCTGCTCGCATACATCGGCCGTGTTGGAGCAGCGCAGGTACTCTTTAAGCGCCTCCACAGGCGCCTCCACCGCGAACACCTCGAGAATGCCCTTGCTGTCCCCCGAGTGCATGTGGCTAAAACACTTGCGAACCGCCTTCATCGCTTGCGACGCTGCCGCTGTGGCAGCGTCGTCGCCGTCCCGCTCGCCCTCGTCGGACTTGCTGTTCGAGGAGGCGGCGCGCTGATATTGGGCATAGAGCCGCAGCGCTGCGCGTCTGTGCAGCGTCATCAGGGTCGGGTAGGTGAGCGGAATGCGCCGCGCACCGCCCTGCAGAAGAGCCTTACGTGCGCCTGTCAGCATCTTTGTGTAGACGGCCGGGTCATCGTTGGAGAGGAGGTGCAGAATGCGGCACACGAGGTTCTGCTCCTCCACAAACTCCACGATCGGGTTGTACCTGTAGATGAGCCCTAGGTCAGATGGGGCGTCGGGCTGCTCGACAAGGAACGGGTCCAGCAGCTCGAAGAGGCGCGCGACGTCCTCCAGAGTCGTTATTGGACGCGATAAAGGCGGCGGCGCTGTGACCACCGCCGCGGACTTCAAACCACCACTACCGGCGCCACTACTTGCTGCCTTGCTAACCGACGGCAGCACCGGCGCGGCCGTGCTGCCACGCAGGGCTACCTCGCACACCGCTATGGCCACTTCGCGCCTCTGCAGGAACGGCAGGCACGACGTGAGAGTCGCAATGCCTTCCATGGCCATTACCTCTTGCACTGTCGCACAGCACCCTGTAATGACGTGGACGAGGAACTGGCCCGCCGCGAGGGCCGCCGCTGGGCTGATGGAGGCGGCTGTTGACACCGCCGCTGCAGTTGCAGCCTCGGCCCCGTTCATCGCCTCTGACGGGTCCGCTGTTGACGCGGAGAATTTGGCAGCTGCAACATCGATAATATTTGACAGCGACATGAAGCGGCGCTTCGTCGACCTTCCATAGAGCGCCATGGCCACGTCCACAAGATGCCGCATAGTCGTCACGTACGCACCCAACATCATGGGCGTCGGCGGCGGTACGGACGAGGTGCGCTTGATCACGGTGTTGGTGAGCATGTGCGTTTTGTACGAGATGGGCATGCCACTCAACTGGGTGAGCAGCATCGGGAACAGATCGCGCAGCTTCGCCTCCTCTTCAGGACTCGACACATCCGCCACGCCGTCCTGCACAGCCATGGCGTACTTGCAGAGCCGCTCCATCAGCGAGCGGAGCAGCTCGGTCACCTCGACTCCAGAGACAGTGCGAGTGATGGCACCGAAGAGCTTGTCGATCGTGAAGAGATGGAACTCGTCCGGGAAGACTTGAATGAGTACCTCGAAGAGGTACTGCTGCGCCAACGGCTCGCAGTAGCGTACCATGATGGACAGAAGATGCGGTAGTATTGTGTTCGCGTAGACATCACGACTGATGCCGTCCAGCTGTGCCACACGAACCACATTGATGCCGACGAGGACACACATGGCACGGCGCTCCTGCTGCGTGCGGCGCGCCGCACGAAGCGACCGCTGCGGCAAGCCAAGTGGCGCGCCCGGGTGTGTGCCGGTGTCGGGCGACCATGACGAGGCGGCGATCGACACAGTCGGTGGAGGCGAGGGGGCCGGCAGTACGGCAGTAGTCGGGCTTCCGGCGGTGACACTGTTTGTGCTGCCGCCGTTGCGGTTGGCGTAGCTCCCTGCCTCCATGCGAATCCACAACCAGTTCATCTCCTTGAAGTTCTGCACGAGTAGATTGGCGGTGTCCGTCACCGTGCCGCCATCCTCCGTGGCCCCATTCCGGACGTCGCTGGCCAGTCGGTTTGGGTCACCCGGCAGTTTGCCCTTCATCATCGTCAGCAGAAAGTGCCGTAGAAACAACCCGCGGGTCGGGTGTTGCACACCCTTGCACATCTCCACCAAGTCTCGCGCAATATCGAGGGCGGGATGATCGCCATCCTTGATATACACAGCACCAGCCGCAATGAGGAGGTACAACCGAGGTACAATGTAGCCGCAGAACTGCACTCGCTCATACATCTCCTCCAGGGTGTGCCGCTTTGCGCGGTACTCGTCCTCGAGGTACTCCATAAATGTTTCCATCATGCTAAACACCCTCATGTAGAGCTCGTAGTAGTTTTGCGGCTCCAGCAGGTTTGTGCGCAGCTCATCCAGCATCTGCGCAGCGGCGCGAATCACCACTATTATGTTTTCCTTGGCTTCTATGGAGTTGCGCATGATGCCACCTTTGCGATCGACGGCGATGAGGGCCTCCTGCAGCCACTTCTTCTGCTCCTCCGCAGCTGTCAACACCGGGCCGCGCAGGGTGACGATGGACTCGTCGGTGTCCTCGTCTTCTGGGGTTCGAAATGCCATTCTCTGTTGCCCTTTCGTGCGTTTGTTTATGCGCTGAGTTCTGCTGGGGTGTGCCCTTTTGGCAAGCAGCGCCTGCCTGTGTGTGTGTGTGTGTGTGTGTGTGTGCGTGTGTGATGGGAAGGCGAGCTTCCGCCACCTAGAAGGGGAGGAGGAGGAGGAGGAAGGGGGGAGGACAGACAAGATGGGAGCCTGATGATTTGTAGCGTCTATGAGTCCTACAGCTACCTGCGTTACGGACCTTGTCGCTGAACATATTCGTTCATATCGGCACACCCCTGTGTGCGTGCGTGTATGAATGTGTGCCTGCGTATTGTCACCTCGACTGCATAGGTAGAGCGGAGAGAGAGAGAGACGCCACCAACCGCACGCAAATATACGTTGATGCAAAGTAGACTTGATCCACCGCTGTCACACAGACAGACACCGACGCACTCGGCTTAGATTCCCTACAGCCCATTTTTACTTTGCCCCCACCCCACAGCCCTTCTGTGGCCTCCCGCCCTCGTCAAACACGCAGGCAAGCGATGGCGGCAGGCGTGCTCGTAAGGGGGGGGGAAGGGAGGAGGGAGGAGGAAGGGCATGTCAGAAGGGGTAGCGCATAGGGAGAGAGAGAGAGCGAGGCGATAGCAGAACATAACAATGAAAGAAGCGAAGGCGCGCAGGAGAGTCCCAAGCCAAGCAGAGAGAGAGAGAGAGAGCAACACCGCGTGAATCCTGTGCACATGTGCCTGTGTGCGCGCCCCGGACCACCATGAAGCCCCCTCCACCTTTCACTCTCTCTCTCTCTACCATATCAGCCGCCTCAAATAATGTGAAAGGAGTGCAGTGGTGGCGATGACATCGTGTGGGTGGGGGGTTCAGCACACACACACACACATACGCGCAGGAGAACAAAGATGCCTCGCCAAGGAGGAGAAGGGAGGGGGAGGGGGGGGAATAAATCCCATCACACACATATAAGATACACGTAGTGGTACGGGTACGTGCACGCTTGTGTGAAAGGGGAAACGAAGAGAGAAGTAAGGAAGGAAAAGGCAAACGAACTTCAAAGCGTGCGCCAGCGTGCTGCCCCTCCCTCCTTCCCCCACGGGCTCTCCTCTCGCTGCACGCACAGACGCACACGTGCCCAACGAGATTACGCGTAAGGGAAGGGGATGTTCCGCAGACACGCACATGCACACGCAGAATGACAGGATAGAGAGAGAGACACACACACAGACAGACAAAATAATGAACTTTGCATTGATGTGCGCGTTCATACAGCACACACCGCCGCTATTGCTGACAGGGCACCGACTTCTCCACTTGGAAAAGGGGAGGGAGGGTGTGGAAGCTTGTGAGCCATGACTGGCTTTCCCACTCTTTCTCTCTCCATCACCGCCGTCCACTCCCCCTTTCTTCCCTCGCCACCCACCCGCCACGAAGGCAGCGGATTCTCCTTGGGGGTTTTGCCCACGTGTTTTGTGTTAGCTCCTAAGGGGGAAGGGGCTTGATGTGCCATGTATCCACTCCTCCGCCTCCTTCGCCGGTAGCTGCTCGAGCCCTTGGTAGACTGCCATAATCTCCGCAATGCAGCGCTCCAGGGCGTCCTCTTCGACTCGGGTGAATGTATACTGGTAGAGCGGCAGAATATACTCTGCGCAGGGCACGGCTGGGAGGCCGGAGGCTCTGATAGTGCGGTCGCCGTTGCTGAACCCCACCACCGTCGCGGCTCCGCTGGAGGCTGCTACAGCGCTCGAGAAACAGTCGATGGAGTTAGTGGCTGCCTTGGTGGTTGGTGTGCTACCGGTGTGGTGATGGTGGTGGGCGGCGTGAAAGCGAGGGCGCGGCGCGTCCAGGTCTTGGCAGAGGTGGGCGCAGCATCGCTGGAAGATGACTTCCTGAAGGTGCTGCAGCACCGCCTGCAGCACCGGGCCGGAGACACACACGATAGTGGGGTCCACTTCGTAGCGCACGAACACCGTAGTCGCAGGATCTGGCGTTGCGGCGCTGCTGAAGCTGCTTGTGGTGGTGTGCTGCTGCTGCTGCTGCTGCGTGGCGGAGACAGAGCACGACGACTTCGCGCACGGTGGCGGGGAAGGTGTAGTAAAGTTGTCTGTGGTCGCCCCCTTCGCAGTCCCTGCAGCGATGTCACCTGAATCGGCAGACGACGTGAGCGGTGATGACGCAGGGTAAAGTACATGCAGTGGGTGTGAAACCCGATGGTCGCTCCTCGAGTCTTCAGCTATGAGCTTCTCCATGTGCTGCACCGGCGACCCCTTCCGCACCGGCGTCGTCGGCTCTCCCTTTTTCACGTCCTCCACAGGCGTTTTGCACTGCACATTGTCGTTCACACGAGTGCGCTGCAGCGTCCGGTGTTGCGACTCAGGCTGCTGCGGTTGGCTCCGCAATTGTGAATCAACGCCACCCCCCATTTCCTCGCCTGAAACGTACTCGGCGTACCGCTCGGCGTTGCGCCATGTCTCACCGAATTCGTCTTCATCGCTGAGGTGGCGACCATGGGTGACTTGCAGAGCTGCTGCACCAGGAGGGGTGTTGTTGCTCGTCCTCACCTCATAGAGAGAGGGTAGTAGCGCGTCTCGCGGTAAGAACTGAGGACCGTCTTCCCCAGAGGCTCCCAAATCCCTGTCCTGGAATGAGGGCGGCCCCTGCGGAAGCAACTGATTGCTCTGTAGAGACGGCGAGAGGGCGGCGTCGCCGCCGCCTCCCAGACAGCTCGTGCCGCTAACCTTCTCTGCCAGTGCCGCCATTTTCCCCACCTCTGCAGGCGCGGCACAGACGAGCTTGTCCGAAGCTTCTTCCTGGTAGACGGCGCAGGTGAACGCCTCGCTGTTCTCAGCCTCCACTTCCTCATTTGCTCTCTCAATGGCCAGCGGCATCACTGTGTGAAAGTCGCTCTGCCTTTCCGCCGTTGCCGCCATTGGTGACGGAGAGGCGACTCCTGCTGCGCACCGCACGGAGGCGACACTCCCATGCTGAGTGGCGCTGTCCTTTCGCGTGATGCCGCGCTCGGCATCACTGCTGCGCGCGTTGTTTGTGGCAACCACAGCCCGCTTCTCCTCCACCGTTCGCGTGTTGTGCTCAGCACAGTAGGACTGCTGCAGTGCTACTGACAGACCGCTGCCGACCGCCTCGAGCCGTCTTCGATTTGTGTCCTCTAACGAAGCGCGGACACTGCGCACCGCCACCACTTGTACGGCCGTGCAGCCGTAAGTCAGAATATCGCGAACGAACTCCGCCATCGCTGCGTCGCTTTCCAGCGCGCGCAGGGGAGGCGCACGCGTGGTCGGCGCGGCCACGACAACCCGCACTGCGGCACAGGAGACGCCGGCGCTGCTACTAGACCAGGACCGCGCCGCTGCCGGCACTGCTGCTGTGGGCGGAATGGCCTGTGGCCAAACTCGGTACGCTACACGCAGCGGATGGTGCCGACGTATGTTGGCCGTTGCCCGCACCAGCTCGATCAGCTCTTGGCGGGTCAGCAGCGGCTCTGCGATCGGCACGGGAATACGGTGGGGCCACAGGGCACCAGGCGGGTACTCCAGCGTCACGTAGCGCGTGGAGAGTGACGTGGAAGGCGCCGATACTGACGGTCCTGTCGATGCGGTGCGCGGTGGCGGCGGCGGTGACCGTGCAGTGAGCGTCTTGCTCTCTACATTTACCAACTCTGCCGGTGTCAGCCGATACATCTGGCCGTTATGGAACCACAGCAGCACCAACTGCACGAGGATGCACGGCCGCATACTTCTTGCGGGCGGCTTCTGGTGCGGCTGCTCGGAATTGTGGAGCGCCTTGATTTCCTCCCACTGCAGCCAGGTGACCGCGTGGACGGGCCCGTAGGTAGGGGATGCGTACTCGAGCGCTGGCTGCACCGAGAGCCACGTCTCCTCCCTCGACTGAAGCCGGGTCGCCACATCGCCCGTGTCTTCGTCCACGTCGGTGTCCTTGTTTTCTGCTACGGCCTCAGTGTGCCGAAGCCATGCGCATAACAGTGACGCTGGCAGCTCCAGTACTTCCATGCGTGTTGGGGCGTCCACACCATTCCTGTTCTCATTTTCTTCGGTGCTGTACATCGCTGGTGATGGGTAACGAGGTACACCGTTCACGTCTCTAGTGAACTTGCGCGCTGATGAGAGACGGCTTCCTACGATGGCGTTGGCACTGGACAACGCCTGCGCAGCGATTTGGTGCGCCTTGAGGAAAAGAGTGTATTCTTCGACGATGGCAGTGTACGGGGTACACACCACCTGCACCCTCGATCCCTCCGCCATGGTGGTGGTGTGGACGAGGTGTTACACACACACACACACACACACACACACGGCAGCCTCTTTGCTTCTCCGGCTTTCTCTGCTGATGGGCGAGGAGCAGGATGTGAGTTGGGGCCTCTCTAGTCGATGTGCTTTGGTGGCGAGGAGGAGTCTGAGCAGCACGTTAGCTAGGCACGAAGGAGGGTGCAGAGCAGCAGTAGTGGGAGTTGATGATAAGTTGAAGGGAGAAGGAGAAGGGGGAGTGAATCCAAGACAGATAAGCAGCGCGATGGGCGACGTCGTGGTTCATCGACGCTGTCGGCCTCCTTCGCCTGGTCTGCCGCCAGCGCTGTCTCTCCCTCACGAATGCGTGAAGACGAAAAGGAGGCGGCAAGGGCGGAAACCTGTGCGCGGTGACGGGAGTGGGGTGGGGACGAGGAAACGGCGCTGGTCTCCCTTATGTTGCCACTAATGAAGATCACTCCTACCCACACACACAGACTCCAATCCAGTGACGGATGCGTCGGGACCGGAGAGAGAGAGGGGAAGGGGGAGGGGAGACGAGGGGGCTCCCCAGAAGAGGAAAACGACGAGCACACAACGAAGCAAAGGGGCACCTCGGCAGCAGCACCAGTGATGGCGGAGGAGGACCGAAGAGACCCCCCCCCCGACACACGCTTGCATGCGTCTGTGCTCATGTGTGCCCGGTAGCATGGAAGGCGGGTGCCTTTCACAGGTGCGTGCGCTTGCGTCTCAGCAGACAACCCTCCCCCAGGTACACACGATCAGTACCACTCATTCGCGGATACTCCAACGACTGTCGCAGAGCAGCGTCGACGATGCCCCGCCGCATCGTAATCCGGCATCACGTTGGTGGGGGGTAGACCAAGTAAGTGTTGGCCTCGACAATGGGGAGCGGTAGCACGCGTGTCGAGACGCCGGATGCCTGACGGTCGTCACCGCCCGCCTCCGCTGTATCCAAAAGGGTGCCGCTGACCAGTGCTGGGGCATAAATGTGACGTGGCACGGGCGACGTCGATCTCATGTATGCACGCCGCTGCCATGACAGCCGAGAAGCGGTGCCTACGTGGATGGGCGGTGAGCTTCCCGCAGCGGAGTCGTCGTCGTCAGTGCCAGGCGGCATTTTTGGCAGCACCACACCGGTTGCATTCAGTCGGTATGCATCCTCCCCGCCAGCCACGTCTCCAGCTCGCTGACGTGCAGCGTCTGGGAGATGCTGCACTCCTGCAGCTTCACGAGCGCGGCAAGCGTTTGCTGAGCGTCTTCGCAGAGGAGGTGGAAGGTCGCGCCTTCATCTACGGGGTTTGAGGAAGGGGAGGGGTGGGGGCACAGAAAGAGAGTACGCATGTGCGCGGCACTGTCAGCGTGTATGTGTGTATCGGCGCTTGTGTTCATGCATTCGCGTCTCGAGAAAAGGAACAGAGGACCTAAGAGGAGGATGAGAGAGAGAGAGAGAGAGCAAGACAGCGCCGACAGCAGTGGCGATTACGGTGAAGATGACGGCACAGGCACACCCCCGCTGTTATCGCTGTGGATGAGACACGTGCACTCAGGAAAAGGTACTGCCACCTCAACACGAAGCCCATCTTGATTGCCGCCACCTTTGCTTGGCATTTCCGACTGTGCGTCCACCGCAGTCCTTCGAGATCACCGGGCGCCACCGCCGCCACCTTCAGTTCACTCGCCCCTCCCCTTCTCTCTTGCTCCGTGGGGCTCCTAATTTGCGTTTTCTGTTGGATACATCACACCACCCGCACACCCTCAACGAGCCACACAGCCCTCGCACAGAGGCAGTTGTACTCTCGTTCAACCTTCTCTCCGCGCCGCCGCATCCGCCCCCCTCATCACTGCTCTGCGCACCACTGCCACCGCCACACCAACCTGAACGGCAGCGGGGTAGGGGGTGGAGAGAGGAGGAGCAAGAGGGAAGGGGAGGGGCGAGTGAAGGTGGTGGTGGTGCTGAGGAGAGAGAGAATAGGCTTAGGACGGCTGGAAGCCACGACACAGAAATACGGAAACTCCACAAAAAGGGCGCGGCATACGGAGGCGGAGGCGCCGCAGCACCACAACCCGCGTACATCTCTGATAGCGCATGCGTACATGCCGAACAGAGCTGCCGAGCTGCAGAATCGGAGAGCGTGAAGGAAAGCGAAGATGGAGAGAATACAAGTCCGACAGGCGAGATGGCAGACACCACCACCGCCGTACGCCCATTTGTATTTTTGACTGGTTTTAGGTCCGTCTTTTTCGGACCCAAAACGACCAGCTCAAAACATGGCAGTGAAAGGAGGCGAAAGGAAGAGGAGGAGGACAGACGCGCAGTGGTCGTCTGTGCGTGTGTGTGTTGCCTACGCGGAGTGCACTTCCTTTGTTTTTTATGCCTTTACTTCCCCAGAAGCTCCTGGTCATTTGCGCGCGGGATCTCGCCTGTGATGGAGGACACGAGAGACTCCAGGTGGCGCCAGAAGTTCGTGGAGTCAAACAGAGGGTTCAGCCACCCCGTTGTGATGCAGTAGGTGCGGTCGAAGGGGTCCTTGTGATGCCTGCGGTGAGCAGTCGGGGAAAGGAGAATGCCAATGTCCATCGCCTTGCGCACGATGCGGGGCTGCTTCGCCTGGTGTGCCCACTTGTGGATTTCGTTCGTGATGGCTATAAAGGCGAAGAGGGTGCAGAAGAAGACATGCGCACCGATGTTGCGGAGATGCAGGTTGTTGACATAGTCGTTGCCGCTGTGGTTTTCGGACCGCACGTACGAGTACTGGAGCAGCAGTAGGGGGAGCAGCGGCAGCGTTGTGTCAGCATTTGTTTCGATGAAGTCGTGCCTGCACATGGCGGACTGACTAACGTGGTGCTCGCGGAAGCTGCGGATAAAACTGCCAAATATCGGCGTGTCAGGGGTGCCCCATGTGTCCAGGCCCCAGTGGGCGAGGCCGGAGACGAGGTCTGCCAGCGTCATGGCCGCAATGATGAACAGCGGCATCCACAAGAGCTGCATCACGTTCGCATCGGACGCAAAGACAAAGTAGCGGCCGCACGAGATCACGTTGTTGCACCACAGGAATGTGGAGGCGGAGAGGTAGCAGCACTCGAGAAGGCGCTTCTTCCTGGTGTAGCCGGCCCCCAGCTTCTTCGCGTTCGCCCTGCGTACCGACGGATCGCCCTCGCGACCAATCACTTCACCACCCGAGGCCACCACAGTTGATGGGACAATCGGCATTGGGGTCTGCTGGGCCGTCCACTGTCGCTTTTTTGCGTTGCGAGGGTCCTCGTGAATGCACGCGCCTACAGGGGTGTGGATCGTTCCTTGAGGCGACGACGACAAGAGTGAAGCAGTTTGGGGCGGCGGCGCCAATAGTTCCATCAGCTGAGCGAGCCAAGAGAGCGACGACGCGGAGGTGCACCGACAGCCTCTTGGTCACCTACAAGAGTGAACAGAGTGGCGTGGTGGCGGGGCGGATCGTTGGTGGCTGTTGCCGGGGTTGGCGGAGACGAGGGGAAATGTCTGTCTGCAAAGACTGCACAAGGGGCGATGACAAAGGAGGAGGGAGGGAGGAGACTTAGGTGAGGCTGGGCGTGTGGGTGGTGGCGGTGGTGGTGAGTACCGAGAAGTCCCTCACAGCCAAACCCACGCACCAAGTGGTCAGCTGTGCGAAGTTCTCCTTGAATACCGAGAGGCGACAATAGGAGAGTGGGAGAGAAGGGGGGTGGGGCAACGAATTCAAGAATCATAAGAGCTGCGTAAGAATATGCTCGAATGGTGCGTGTGGGTGTGGGTGGTGGTGCTTGTGTGAATGGGCGAGGAGAAAGGAGGTTGGGAGCGGGGTGGATGAAAATGACCGTCATGGCATGACTGTAGTCGTGAGGTGATGATCGCAGAGCTGCGAGCGCCTTCTTTCACACTCGCGTGGGGCCCATACGCGTAGTCACATATCCACGGCACACATGGCACGTCGCTGCAAACCTTTGGCGTGCGTGTGTCTCTCCGTGTGCGCGTGAGTTGCCCACCTTCTTTTCTCATCGCACTACGCAGTGGTGCTGAGGTTGTTCAGGTGGGTTGCTTCATCTGTTTCAGTGATTACGTCTACGGATCAGAGGTGCCATACCGGCGAGTAGGCGCACACGCACGGACCACCATCCGCGGCACCGTCCTCTCGCTTAGACGCACGTGCCTTCTGAGGTTGCATGTGTGTGGCTGTGTGCTGGTATTGGCCTAGAAAGAAAGCATATGTGTGTAGGGGGAGGGGACACGGTGGCGGTGACGGCAGACACCCCCCTCTGCGCCCCTTCCTCCTGGAAGGACGCAGACGTAGGTTGTTAAACAATGAGTTACTAAAAGAGAGCGCACCACGCACACACCAAAGCCGCGTGAGCGGGTGCAGTACGCCAATGCATGGGCGACGCCGTTTAGCCGTGTGGCTCTCTTCCCCTTGAGAGGCCGGGGAGAGAAGGGTGACGCCATCACTGATGTCCCACACACTCGTCACTACTACCTCCTTACCGCAGCAGCCGTGCTCAGGCCTTGTGTCTGCGGTGTTGCTGTGGCAGTGTTGCTTGCAAAGGGTGTTGTCTACTCGTGGTAGTAGTCCATCTTCAGCGTCTCGCCTTGAATTGTGAAGAGCATTTTTGCAAAGAGCTCTGTCGCCTTCTCCACCGCGGAGAACTTCATCACCGCGTGGGCACTGTCGCGGCCGCACCAGAAAAGGTCCTTCGGCTCAGAAAAGCCCTGCGAGACCAGCTCCGCCTTGATGTCCGACAGCTTGATTTTCTTCGGCACACGAAGCATGATGATGGCAGCCGTCGGGCCCGACTCGCGGCGCGGCTTCCGCTCCGCGGCGGGGGCCGGGGAAGCGGCAGGCGTGCCTTTCGCAGCACTTGGAGCAGCTGCGGGCTTCCGGTTGCCGCGCTCACCACCCCTCTTCCCCTCACCGACCGAGCGAGACGGTGACGCAGCAGCGTTCTTCTCTTCCCCCTCGCGCGGCTTGCGCTCCCCGCGAGGCTCACGAAGCTCACGAGGCTCACGAGGCTTGCGCTCGCCGCGGCTCTCGCGCGGCTTGCGCTCACCGTACAACTCACGCTGGTTCTCTCCGCGGGCGGGGCGAGCAGGGCGCTGCTGCTGCTGCTGCTGCTGCTGCTGCTCTTGGGTGTGGGGCTGATCGCGCGAGGCCGAATCAACTGGGCGATTTTGGCGAGATGTGGGCGCAGGAATACTCATTGTGGCGGCAGCCTTCTGCTGTTGCTGTTGCATCAGCTGTTGTTGCTGCAGGCGGATGCGCTGCTGGAACTCCAGGAGCTGGCGGCGCTGCTCCTCCTCTATATGGCGGCGGCTCTCCTCGAGGTAGGCGGCGACCTGGTCGGCCGCGATCACCACAGCCCCTTCGGGAATGACCTCCTTCTCCGAGTCCACGAAGCGTAGGTAGTCGGAGGCGATGTGATATGTCTTGGTGCGGTACGCCGTTGGCTCCAGCATGAAGACGTGCAGGAACACACGACGGTATTCACGCAGGTACATAACACCCTGACATATGACCTGAACGCAGTTGTGCGGCAGGGCAACGGTGTCCACGGTGATGATCTCGACTTTGCGCTGCCCGAGCGTGCTGTCAAGCTTCGCCAGCAGGTTCGCCACAGCGTTGCGGCCGTGCGCCACCACCGGCACCTCGTCACGGAAGTCCACTAGCGTCATGTAGGACCGCTCGTCGTACAGGTCTGACATGCGCGCCAGCTCGTTCAGTTTCACGAACTCGCTGTAGTAGTACGCAAGGAATGTGGAGGCGACCGTGAAGGCCGTCTCTGGTGCGAGGCTCTGCTGCTCAGACATGGCGGTGGGGTAGTTGTTCATCAAGCAAAAATGAGAGAGAGAGAGGCAGGGGTAGAGGTGGTGGTGGTGGTGAGGAGGCGGGTGGGCGGACACGGGGAGACAGCTGCTGATAAGGGTGGCGATGGCGTGTACGTGTGCGTCTCTGTCTGTCGTCAGTGAAGAGAAATTGAAGACTCGCAAGGAAGGGCGGAGGATGTATAGGTGAGCAGGTAAAAGTGAAGTAAAGAGAGCTGTCAGCAACAACGTGTGTGCGTGTGTGTGGCATGCGAGTGTTTCGTACGCGTGTGGTGTGGTCACATCGGCAGCAGGGGGTGGGTGGCGTGTACGTAGACATGCTCAGTGACATGACATCCACACCGTCAGAGAAACGTGGGGAGGGAGGAGGAGGAGGAGGAGGGGAGGGGGCGAGGGGTTGACGCAAAGATCGGCAATGAACCACCCAAAGAGGACTACCGATGGGAGGAGCCGCCACATCGAGGGCAGAAACGCCGAGGCAACCGCGAGGCAGCGCGTCCTCAAACACAGCGCCCGCGATTTCCTACGTGACCTCGCGTAGTTGCTGCGCCTGACTCGTCTGCCGGAGAAGACGGGTGAGGGGAGAGAGAAGAATGGCTGAGAAGAGAAAGACACATTCAATACCGAGAGAAGCACATGCGTGCGCTGCCCACTTACGTGTTACGCGGGACTGTCCGTAGCCACACCCAGCCCGCAGCGTTGTTGTTTGTGTAGTAGCGAGTGGGGGAGAGGAAGAGCCACCGAGGCAAGGACCAAACAGCGTCAACAACGCCCTCAACGTCACTCAAGACGGCACGCCGCACACCAGTGAAGGTAATCGATAGGAGGAGGAGTGAGAGGCAGCGTCTGCGCAAGGATAAAGACCTACAGCTGGTTCGGTGCGATGCTCCCGAGCGGGTGCTGCTGGGAAAGTTTGTGTGGTACGTCTCGCGCAACCTGGCGAGCAAACGCCGCCAGGTCCGTATCGTCGTCCAGCAGCTCCTTCAGGTACAGCATCGCATCAGAACGGACAGGTGTGATGCCGCGGATGCGCTCGTCAGCCTTTTTGCCCACATCACCACCGAGGGCCACGTCGAGCATGTCGCGCACCGTGCCGATCTTCTCAGCCTTCTTGCCGAGGTCCACACCACGTTGGTGCTCCACGTTTAATATGCGCTGCAGGCCCGCAATGGACACTGGCTGCAGCTTTTTGGTGACAAAGTAGTCGACGAGACCATACTTGCCGAGCATCGTGGTGGCGGCAGCGCCAGCCGCCTGTCGGTGCGACGTGGAGTTGCCGCTTCCAAAGGATAGCACCACCACTGGCTCCGCATCGGCCGCGTCTGCTGACGAGGATCTGACCGCTGCTGCGGCTCCCTCGGCTTCCCCGGGTTGCGCCGTCGGCTCCGTTGGGATGACGCCTGCCTCCATGTCCGCCAGGATAGTCGCTGCCGTCTCTTGGGCATCGACGACGGAGTGGAGGATGATGCCCTTGGCACCGTTCTTAGCCCAGCCGGCGCAGTACACACGCGGCATGCCTTTTACGCGACCCTTCTCGTTGTCGATGACACCGGCGCGGTGGTCGAAGGGAACGTCGGCGATGCTGTCAGAGCGGTAGCCGATGGAGGTCATGACGAGGTCGCACGGCACGACGCAGTACCCGTCTGCGTCTGCTGCTGCCTTGCGCGGTGCCTCGGCGTGCGTCTTCTTGAATAGAACTCCACCAACGTAGTTCTTGTGGTGGCGGCTGGGCAGGATGGCGACCGGCGTGAGGTTGAACCGAAACCGCAGGCGGCACGGTCCGCGGTTTTCGCGCTGCGGGCGACCCATTCCGCATTCCAACGCTGTGGCTGTCGCAGACGGCTCTGCAGGTGAGGGGGCAGTGCTTGCTGCCACGGCGCATGGTAGTGGCACGCCCTGCGCATCCGTCGCTAGCTGCACCGCCTCGGCGGCTGTTTCTTCGCTCGTTAGCACGTGCTGATGCACGAACTCCATCATGCGCTTGTGCGCACGCATGACCTTGCCGACCGGCATCGCCGCCACTGCCGCGTTGAGGTCGAAGTAGTCCACCTCCACTTTCACACGGTCTTTCTGATACTTGGTGAGCTCGCGGAACTCGGCGGTGGCGAAGGCGGAGTGCTCGACGCCGCGGCGTGCCACCACGCTGATGTGCTCGACTTGATTCTTCATGAGTTCCTTAATGCACATGCAGTTCATATCGGTTGTAGAGAAGTACCTGTACGACCCACCGAGCACCCGCACCACGTCCATGGCCACGTTGCCGTTCCCGATGACAACCGCGCGCTTCGTGCGTTCGAGATCGAAGGGGCAGAAGTGCGGCGAGCCATAGGGAAACGGGAGGGTGTTGTAGTACTCCACAAAGCTTCGGGCGGAGATGACCCCGCCAAGGTCCTCGCCTGGGAGGCCAAGCTTCTTCGATCCGTCCGCCCCGGTCGCGAACACCACCGCCGCGTAGTGCGCCAGCAACGCCTGCAGTGGGATCTCCTTCCCAATGGACACGTTCCCGACCCACGTAACGCGTCCACCCTGGAAGAGTTCCATCATCTGCTTCTCCACATTTCTTATCTCCGGGTGGTCCGGTGACACCCCGTAGCGGCACAGGCCAAAGGGAACGGGAAGCCGCTCGAAGATGTCCACGTGCAGCTCTCGGTGCTTCTTGACAAGGTAGCTGGCGACAAAACAGCCGCTGGGCCCGCTGCCCACCACCGCGATCTGTACTCGACGCTTGGGTGCAGTCGTCCCCGCCGTGGAGGGGTTCGGTGCCGATGCGCTCGCCGAGGAAGCGTTCTCGGTGTCACTGCCGCCCGCACGATGTTCTGTGCCGTTACTGCTACCGCCCTTACTACAACACCACCGCACTGGGGCGGACAAGGCGAGGGTACGAGGCAATGCCCATGAGACTTTCGTGTTCAGCGCTCTCGTTATCGCGAGAGTTGGCGCACACATGCGCCGGTGAGGCGTCTGGGATCCGAAACGCATGGCGTGTGCGGGCGCGCGTTCCGCGTATGTGGTGTTGACCCGAGTAATCAAGGGGAGAGGAGGGGGGAGGGCAGTGATCTGCCAAGGTCCAGAGTAATGGAGCTTGCATTACCCACGCGCACAGTAGTCCGTTTGCTCATGCAGTGCAGGATGAGGGGAGGGGTCAAGTGTGAGAGGAGGACAAAGGGGGAAAGGCGGAGCGTGCGCAGTGTGCCTCTCTCCGTGACGGTGCGAGTGCACGAGTGCCACCGAAGAGGCGAGGACTCCGCATGACGGGCGAGGCATTTTCGTTGTGGGCCTGTCGAAACCCCGCCAGCCTGCACGCGGTACCGTCTCGATATTTTAATGCATTTGTGCGTTTTTTTTCCCACCTACGCGAGCACATGTGCACACGCAGACTCCCCCCATCCCCCGACAGAGCGCATCAGTGCACCTCTCTTTTGTTTTCCCTTTCCTCCTTCGCTCCCATTGGCGCCTCTCGTGTTGTGCGCACGCATGTGTGAGCCCCTGTACGTGTGTTTATCGGGCCAATGTGCACAGGCAGAGATGTAGGGCAGTGCGGCGATGGCCGCGCTGCCAACTAGTTGGCATCTGTCTGCGTGTCTGAGTATTCGTGCATGTGCGTGTCTCTGTTTCGGGGCGGGTGAGAAGGGAGGGACGGAGAATAAGAGGGGCAGAGCAGCTGGCGTAAGAGGGAGGGAGGAAGTCCACGATCAGCCTCGCAAGGCGCACTACAGAGACACGCACATGGACGCACGGCGATGACATCAACCTCGAAAAAAAAACGAAAATAAAATGGGGAAAAAAAAACGAACAAGAAAGTCGCAGAGCAGCGCAGAGCAGTACTAGTAGCAGCGGGTGGAGGCAAAGAAGGAGAGAGAGGGGTAAAGCGTCCATCACTCGAGGCAAACCCACAAATAAAACACGAAAGCGCCAAAAAGGCAACGAGGAGAAATCCCACCAAACGTCGCTGTGGCAGCGCGCACACACGCACCCCAACAAAGGCCCCAACCACCAAGTGAGGGTCCAGCGGAACCCCTCGTTGATGACTGCGCATGTCTGTACGGACGCTATGTGTGCGTGTGTACGCGTGATACCGCCATGCTTCCCTAGAGGAACCACAGGCGGTTGCACAGTGGCCGCGGAATCATGTCTGCTGTGAGCTGCGGGACTGCATCGAGCAGGCGCTCCGCTTGATCAGCCAGCCGGTGTGCACATCGGGCGGCCATGGGCAGCTTTGTTGCCTGCGGCGCCAGCACGTTCGCCATGATATTGGCGATATGCTGCACATCTGCTACGTCGAGGGAGGGGCTCACGTGGTGGACGGTGTACTGCACTATACGTGTCGTTGACATACACGACTCGTGCGTTTGTAGGTAAAAGGAGTTGGCGGCGGGCTGGTGATCCAGCGGCACTGTCGTCAGAGCGGGAATAACGACTCCCTTCACGATGTTGTGAAAGACGTTGTCCCCACTGAAGCCCTCCGCTTCCTCGCAGTCACCGCTTTTCCCTGCAACCGCAGAGGCGTGTCTCTGCGTCGCAATGCTGCCGTCTTGCCCTGGTGAGGCGTGCATGAAGCGTACATTGCAGCGCTTGTGTAGACACATGAAGGTAAGGCCGCACGTGGGCACCTGCGTCGTGAGCACCTCCTTCAGTCCGACCAGCTCGCTGAAGACGTCGCCATCTTGGAAGACCACCACCTCGTCCACCCTGCCAGAAAGCGCCACGGCGTTCGCCAGAATACCGCGGAAGTGTTTCGCGACGTGCTGCGCCTCGCGCCCACGTGCGTCGTGCCGCCAAAAGAAAGACAACAGGCTGTTGCCGGCCGGGGTGCTGAGGATGCCGACGATTGCGCCAACGCTGTGCGTGTTCGTGTGGCACGAGTCTACCCCAAGAATCAACACGTGTCGGCGGCCCAGCACTGGCAGCTCCCCGCGCAGGTCAATGCCGCGTAGCGGGTTCAGTTCGAACTGAGTCGCTATACGCTGCCGCAGCTGTGCGCCGACGAGGTTGAGTCGCTTCGGGTTCGACGACGCGGGAATGGCAATAAAGTGTACCCCACGGCACATGCACTCCACTTTGAGCCACCGCGTCGCCCGTGTGCCCATCTCATTGGTGACGAGAATCACCGAGGTGTCCGGGTCCTTTAAGGGGGCGGTTGGTTGGCTGGGTGGGCCAGCAGTGGCAGCCAGCGTGTGCATGAGCTGCTCGTGCACATACTGGACGGCAGCGCTTTCGTCCGCGACGGTTGACACAAATCCTGTGCGGAAGTACTGCGCCAAGTGCTGAGCTGTGAGTCTGATACGCCGCGACTGCTCCGCCGTGCATCGCGGTCCAGTGACGCCAATGACAGCAATCGTGGTGGGAAACGTGGCGGCAGTTGTCTTTGCGAGGCCGGCGGCCGGTTTCCTCTGCGGCACGACGCACTTCATGGGGGCGGGCAGAAGAGAGAGCGCCTTGGTTCGATAGGGGCTGGCCGCCAGGCCAATGCCCCACCGCTGCAGGCCGGCCGCGAGGAGCGTGTGAATCGAGTTCAGCATCTCCACGCGCTGCTGTGGCAAGAGGGACAGCACGGAAACGCCAGTTTCCTGCCACCCACGCATGCGAGGATCGAAGCAGCAGTGCAACACCTGTAGTGGCACAATCGTGTGATCCGTGAGAACGGCGCACGGTTGCTGCGAGTCAAGGTAAGGCATCAGCGGCAGAAGGCGCGGTTCGCGTACGCACAGCATCGGCGTACTCAAGTGCTCACTCGCCTGACCCCCTGCCGCGGCGTCGTCGTCCTTGGGGGAGGCGGGGGAGGGGAAGGGCGCGCCTTCCGATCGCCCCTTACCGTTCTCAGCGGCGAGGAAACGCGTATCGGCCGCAGCAGCACCCAGCAACACGTCACTGTCGAAGCGGACGTCACGCACAATGCTCTGGCGCAGTGAGTACGAGATGACGACAGGAATGCCTTGGACGGACTTGCGAATGCGCTGCTGGGCCGCCTCATCGTACAGCCCGTGGCCGAAGTGCTGAAGCACTTCTTCCCAAAGCGACACCTCAGACGCTACCGTGCCCTTCGTGTCGATCTTCAGGCACGGCTGACCAGGAAGACGACTCGCCTCCGGTGTGGCGCCGCTGCCACTGCCGAGGCTGGTTGGCGCGGTGATGGTGCTGGCAGAGATGAGGGTGAGAGTGGTATCGCTGAGGAACTCGATGAGCCGGGCACTGCCGCGTTCAGCAAACTCGCGAATGCGCACAGGAGCAGCCGCGTAGACCGCGCCAACTGCCAGTGAGCGTGGCTGTGTGGGGGCCCAGAGCGAGGCCAAGTACACGCCTGAGGCGTCGCGGATTCGGTAGCTCTCGGCAGAAGTTCCGTGGTAGGTGAAAGCGCGGAGGAAAGTGACCACTTGGAAATGCACTGCCGCTGCGGCGTCGGTGAGGCCCACCGGGGTGTCGCCGAGGTGGCGAGTGGCGATGGGGCAGGGGCTTGAGTCAATAGGGGGTTTGGTGCCGCTAACAGAGCCTGCTGTGGTTGACATTGGACTGGAAGTGCGTGTTTCTCCCACCACCTGATCCTCCCTCGTCTCTGCTGTGTTAGTGTCGAGCGCAGCCGAGTTGTCCACAAAGACGGCCTGTACCAGCACACCCCGATACATCCGCAACCCACCAGCTGACACGCCCTGCGTCGTGCACGCTAGCTTGCCAGTCTTCCCTTGCACCACCTCAATGAAGTCTGTTGGGGTGCCCATTTTCCGCCGTTGCTCCTGCTGAGCTGCGCGTGCCACCTCGGGAACGATCTTATTCAGCAGCATCTGCAACTCGCTTGGTGGCAGTTCAGTGAAGCGGCACCTGCGCTGCAGGCGTAGCACTGCTGTCTTCCAGCCAATATCAAAGTATGTGTTCGGTAGCACCAGTGTGTCGGCTGGGAGAGGGGCCGCTGCGTACACCTTGCTCCCCACCTGCACCAGGGGTGGCAGTAGCGCTGCGGCTGCCCTGGCGTACCGGTGGCGCAGGAACCGCTCCACCGCACGCCACGCCTGTCCAGGTGGAACGCGCCTCTCCCCCGGCGCCAGTCCACTCGCTTGCACGCCGCCACTCGCCGCCGCTACCGCAGAGGAGCCGCTCGCAGCGCTGCCTCCTCGCTGTGGTGCCGTCAGCCGCGTCACGTACACCTCATAGATGTAAATGTGCGTGCGCGTCGCTGGCGCGCCGCGGGGACGGTCTGGGCCCGACGCATCAGTGCAATGTAAGTGGAGCGGGAAGAGGTTGGAGACGACGCCCTCCGCGCGGATGTTGCGGCGGACGAGAGGCCGCGACTTCCTGTCCCGTGCGCGCTCGAATGTGTGGTGCCGCTTTAGTGTAGCCGCCGCCACATGCTGCACGGGCTGTGACCAGAAGGTAGGGCAGGTGTTGGCCAGTCCGGCGGAGGGCTCCTTGGCTGCCGCAAGCGACTCACCTCGCCGCTGCTGACTGCAGTACGGCTGCAGCTGCCCATCCTGCTCCTTCGATTGATGCTGCGGCGGAAGCGCGGACGACGAACGAGCGCGGCCATGATTCCAACGACCGTTACCATTGGCTGCAGGCACAGAGGTGACACTTCGCTGCCCGTTGGAGTAGCGGTGGTAGTAGCGGAGACAAACACAAATAGCAACAGCGCCTCGCGCAATGCTACAGACGGTGTATCGGGACTGACCCTTTGCGGCTGGCGCTATGATTGTGAAGGAGGCAACGACAGGGCTGGAGCGAAGCAGCGACCACATGGTTCAGAATTCTGCGAGGTACGGCAGCGCGTACGTGTGTGTGTGTGTGTGCCTCCCTCTCTGTGGAAATGCTCTCGTGTTAGACGTGAGGCTGTTTCTCTGACGGAGGCGTGGGGAGAGCAGCAGCAGCAGCAGATGGGGAGCCCCACGGTGAGAGGTAAGAGACAGAGTTGGTACAAATTATGATGGGCACGTCTGTATGTTGAAGGGAAAGTGAAGAAGTTGAAGGCGTAAAGTCAGAGGAGACCATCTCTGGGGGCGGTGAGTGCAGGAGCAACGTGAGGCTTGTCCGGCGAAAGTTGTGTGGCGCCCTCCAAGCCGAGACACAGACACGAAAAAGCCAAACGCAACGAGTGCCGTAGAATTGCATCACCAGCAGCGCCAGAAGGGGGAGGGGAGGGCCTGCCACGGAAGAGGAGGAGAGTCGGGGTGTGTGTGAGGAGGAG